>NC_141821.1:6166451-6246451 GCF_982586985.1 Callionymus lyra
CACTGTAGGTGTGTAGCAGCTCGTGTGAGTGTGTGTTTATTGACACACCCATGACCCATTCAACACAGAACAAAAAACCCTAGTACACAAAAAAAAGAATTAGACAAAAGAAATAAGATTCTATGACGTAAACCGGAGAGGCCTTTGTGCAGATGAAAGTTATTTTGGTTCGAGTTTGTCTTGTGTCATTTTGAATCACAATTAAATTTCACTAAACACCGACTCGCTCTGATTAATCTTATATGTAAATAAATGTGTTGTTAATCACGCCAATAAATGCAGAAATAAACCATTGAGAAAGTGACAATTATGCAGCGACAATAGCATGACAAAATCAAACATCACCTCTTCTGAGCTGTGTTGTTATAAACCAGGTGTCTAAACTGTTCCAACGTGTCAAGTAGAAATAATAAAATGAAAAGACATGCAAACACAAACAAAGTAACAACACAATTCTCACCTCTAACATTAAACACATTATTGCATTTGACAAATGAAGAAGTGGAAACAAAATTACATTTTCTAACCAACAAAAAATACAACTTTTGATCCTGATTGCTCAGCTTCTTATATATAACACATATTTAATAAGAATATTTAACACCATTTTATTTGTTTGATTTTTAACTATTTTCTACTGGAGGTAATTGTTTAGGTCATTATTGCAATTCAATGAAGGAAAGAAAAATATTCAGATTTGATTCCATTAGGGAAGTTATTTAATTTAAATTATAATTAAACCTTGTTTTTGTATTATTTTCATCTGTAAGTGTCATTAAAGTTTTGGTCCATTTTAGGCATTAAACATATTTATATGTGTAGGTTAAAGAGAGAAATCTTTCATAAAAACTGTGGGGAATTATATCAAGATGATGTTGCCTGAACTTACCTCTGTTTTTTTTTTGTTTACAAGATACAGAAGGTCTTCTGTGATATTCCAGGGCTTCTGTGTTGATATAATGCAGTATATATTCAGTATCATAGGTACAATCTAATGTTTGGCAGTTGCATTTTTTTGCACAATGCAAACTGCCAAGAGTTATTTTTCATTGAACCTTTTCAGTTTTGATTTGTTGCTTGAACACAGTTTGTTTCATTTGTTAAACTCGCTTCATTGTGGACTGGTTAGCTTGGATTCCTCCAAGAAGTCATCTTCAGGTTAAGTTGTAAACACTTATTAGTTCTCTTGCCTCTGCCAAAAGTTATTTTCAGCACACGTGTCATTGAGCCTTTCAGTTGTTTTAGTTTTTTTTGTTACTCAAACACACTTTGTTTTATTTGTTAAGCTCGCGTGGTTGTGGACTGGTTAGGTTGGATTCCTCCACGGAGTCATCTTAAGGTTAAGTTGTAAACACATTAGTTCTCCTGCCTCTACGTTGTTAACACAATGGATCAAAAGAAAAACACAAAACCGCACATGCGTCATTCTTGTATTAAAAGTTGCTTTCATTTCATTGTCAAGGTCAAAGGTAATTATATGTAATTATATTTAAAATTATTTTTTTTCTTTCAGTGGCACCAGTGAACGTCTCTGGGTTAGAAAAAAAAAAGTAGTACCGTTTCATCTGGATCCAGGGAGGTTTTGAAGGATATGTCATTCACCTGCATAACCTCTGAACACTGCCGATAGAATAAATAAAAATTGTAGCTTTGGTGACAGTGTGTTGTTATGTATCACATGACATGGTTTTAGGGTTGCTAGGTAGCGAGCTTGAAAGTGAATGGACCTGGAAGCCTTGGTTAATTTGTTGCATTTGAATAACGTTTCTATTTCTTTTAACTCATAATTCCTCTGGTTTTTTTTTCCCCTGGACAGTCTCTGGAGATTTTACTTTAAACCTTAAATTTGTGATTTCTAGTTTAACACTAGAGATGAGACACTTAAAAAGCAACTGAAACACACTGTTCCTCAGCTCCCCTTTAAGACGAAACAATTTAACAGACACGAAAACTGTTAGTCAGTATCAATGGTTATATTCCGCAGCAAATATTTGTTGGTTATTAAACATTCATGAGCGTTAATGTCTGTAACAGCAGGATATCTGTTATCAAAAATGCATTTTCATCAACAAGCTAAACATTGTTTATCCCTGACATTCCCGCTGATCTCTGGAGACGTTCGAGTTCTGCTGGAAACCTCTGTGTGAAATGGAGTGTGATGAAGGAAGAAAGTGTGTTTAGCTGCCTTGTTTGTCACTTTGAAAAAGAGGAAAGACTTCAAACCCACGGTCACACGGTCACACAGTTGAAATCAATAATGCAAATGATAGATAGTACTTGTATAAAGACCTGTAAATAATAATATTATATTCTTCAACTCATCTGAAGTCTGGGACAACGTGTCTCGATTGACTTCCCAGGTGCCTTGAACCTCTAATGTTCTGGTGACAGCGACTCTACTTTTTAGGCATCTTTATGCAAGTATTATGATTACAATACCTTTATTTAAGAACTGTTTTTGGAATGTGATTATAACTAACTACGATTCAATGATATTTTAGTGCAATGACTGAATGGAACAGGATTATATATAAAGTAAGTAAGTAAGAAATATTTGTAGAACGCTTTTCTAGACCTGGGTCACTAAGCCCACAAAAACAAATAAAACAAAACCCGATAAAATAGATGCTTAAAAGATCAAGATAACACATAAGATAAACACAGGAGTCTCAGAGAATCAAGGAAAAGCACGAATAAAAGTGTCTTGAGATGTTTCTTGAAGGAGTCAGTAGATCATCAAACACAGAGATGGTTCCAAAGCTTAGGAGCAACAGTCTGGAA
The DNA here is from genome assembly GCF_982586985.1 of Callionymus lyra. Lineage (NCBI taxonomy): Eukaryota > Metazoa > Chordata > Actinopteri > Syngnathiformes > Callionymidae > Callionymus > Callionymus lyra. Next base: position 6,169,233 of record NC_141821.1, read on the forward strand.
GGATTTCTCTCCTCTGGTCCTGAAGTTCAGGAACCATCAGTAGATTCTGATCCACAGACCTCAGAGCCCGAGCTGGGGTGTAGGTCTGGATCAGATCACTGATGGAAGGTCTGACCATAAATAGATCTGAAAGTAAGAACCAGAATTTTAAAGTTGACCCTGAAAGAAACTGTCAGCCAGTGAAGATTTTTATGGATCGGAGAAATGTGAGTTCTTCTACTAGAGCGGCTCAGAATTCTGGCTGCAGAGTTTTGTATGAACTACAGGCGAGACAGATCCTTCTTGTTTAGACACAAAAAACAAACTGTTGCAAAAGTCCAGTAAAGTAGTAAGTAATAGTTATTTGTAAAGCGCCTTTCTAGACCAGCATGTTTGTTTCCAGTTTACCACAAAATAAAACTGGAGTTGATGACGTTACATGTGTCAGAATATTTGTTCAAATAATATGGAAGAAAGCACCCGTTCCAGCAGGCTATGCTATTAGCCTAACGCTGCTAGCAGATGACGATAATGTCAATGATGATTCCTTCTACTGGACAACAAATAAACAAAAAATGTGGCTTTGAAACTCCCCTCCGAATCTGAAGAATCACTTCAAAATAAATTCAATTTATTTTTAGTAAGTAAATGTACAATATAAATATTATTTAGCGAGTACTAGTACAGATTGGAATTCCAATACTCAGATCCCAATACAGTAGTATAATTCAATCTGTACTTGTGGGATTCCAGATCCTACTGGATTCCAATCTGTACTTTGACATATATATGAATATATATATGGTAGTTGAGTTCATTGACCTCATCATCGCTTAAACGCTGATTTGCATCTTAAATTTCTTTGATGGACGTATCGGGACCATCACCTGAGGAGACTGAATACATTTGATCGCCAGAAGACTCGAAAATATATCGAAAAACGTGTTCCATCGTCAGCGTGGCGTCGAGCCAGACCACTCCCAGGCTCCTCTTCCGCCTGTGAGGGTTATATGTCCCGGCATTATCCACTTTGAACAGTCGGGGAAAAACATCAACAGGGAGTGACTCAACTTGCCCATGGAAGAAGTAAGGTCCAGTAGTGTGAGCTCAGTTTTCTTACACTCTCTCCCTCTGGCGAGTTGCTATTTTGATACTTCCAACGCCCGCTCTGCTGTCTCCCTCTGGGCACTGAGAGAATCACAATACACAATTGAGCCGCTTCAGAAAGTTTGTGAGCCGCCGTGATCTTTGAGCGCTCACAAGGGTTCAAATGTTAAACGTCATCTGTTAAGTATGAAAGAGCAGTTCTGTGGTAGTTGTGTATTTGATATGGAAGCCAAGAAGGGTGCTTCATAATGAACAGTACAAAGGATTTATGTTATTTACAACGGCAACACATTTTTAAAATGCTCGTTTTAAAGGGTCATAAATGTCTTTCCATTAAGTTTTATCTTCCAAAATGATTCATCTGCTGTATTTTTTTTTTGATACAACCAATAAAAAAATAATTGCTCAATTTGGAATTTTAAGTTAAATTCCAAGTTTCTGAGTGCAAAGTTCTTGGAATTCTCGGAAGCATGGGTTTGAACTATTGCTAGGCTCTGTTTTTAATTCCCTTATGATGACACCTACATCCACCTGCTGCCTCTGAGCAACAGCAGGACTGAGTCACACCAATTTTAATGAACTGACCACCTAAGCTAAGTAGATCTTAAACCCCCTGGAGTTCTTTCATTTTGATGTTTTTCAGGCACAAATAGATCGTTATAAGTAAGTGCAGGAAGTTGAACAAAGCATTTGGACGATTACACAACATTTTACAGGCCAAGAATTTTGGCAATTTGTGCTCAAATAACCAGAAAAAAAGCTCATTTTTTAATACTTTTATTTTAGAAGAAGTTTTTTAGATAAATTCTGTTATCATTACTGTCTGAAAGTTTTTTTTTTATTAGGATGCTTGTTTCAATCCAGTTTACTTAAGAAATAATCGATAAACTGGCAATAATTAACTAAACAAAATGTTTAAGGAGTATTTTGTTGAAGAAAAATTCTTTTTTGTTTGCCGATCATTTCATTTTATTTTTACTGCTTTTACCGTAAGGTCAATCTGTGATTATAACGCTGACATTAAAGCGGTCCATGGTGCGAAAATGTTTGGGGTCAACTTTTTCTTCATGAAGTTGGGGATCAAGTCCGTGAGGTGAACAAGATCCCAGATTCCTTTTTTCGATTTATCCTGAGGAAATGGTTGAAAATTAAACCGTATCGTCATCAGCTCGTTCATGCTTTAAAGTCAGATGACGATGAGATGATACGGAAACCTGAAGAAGACGATTCGTAAAAAAAAAAATTATTCATATTACAAGACACAATAGATTTCTCTTCGGAAATGATCGTCTCAACTTTAAAACAGAACAAAAGTCAACTTTACAAAACCGTATATCTATTTTCTATGTCTGTTATTTCAACAAGAATCATCTGAATTATTGGCAGAATAATGTTAAAAGAACGGAGGTCGACTTTTTTGAGCAAAAGGAAAGAAAGAAAAATTCAAATATTAACTTTTTTTTTTTAAAGTAATAATTGAACCACATCCATGACATACATACAAGATAAAAATAACCAGTATTTAGAAGCATTTTGTAAATTAATGGAGCTGTTAATATTGATGTTTCAAGACATATACGCATCTCTATCGCTGCAAGTTATAAAAACTTATCTCTTGAAACTTTGTGCTATTCCTCCAGCATCAGCTAAATAACTCTATTGACATGAAGTGACATCAAAAATCCTGTCTAAAAAGGACCATTCTACTGTCTTTGAGTGAAGGTCAGAGGGGAGTCAGGGTCACTGTGAGCAGATTGAATGGCAAATAATATGTTGCAAAATTGTTCTCTGGCTCTTCCTTTTCACAATTTGGACTTCTGATTTCAGGTTCATCTTAACAATGTGCGACTGTCAGACATTCCTACAGACCTTTGTCTTCACGATAAGCAACATTGATTACAACAATGAGTAACTCTGATTGTATTCAAGACTTGGGTAAGATCGACGACTCAACAAGACGAGTGAAGTCTCCTGTAATCGTCGAGCTGTCCTTGAAGTTCAGCTAATGTGTTGATGTGTGTGTGTGTTGTTGTGATGTGTGATTCTATTGTATCGTCAGTGTGTGTGTGTAGTTGTGATCTGTGATTCTATTGTATCATCAGTGTGTGTTTGTACAAATGTCTCTTTTCGTTTAAATATTGACATTAGAAAATTATCTTAAGCTCCGCCCACTGAAAAAACTTTGTTGTTCTGGAGATTAAATCTTGTTGACCATAACCACACCCACTCTGCTGTGATTAGTCAAGCATGTAGGTTTGACACCCCGCCTCATCAATCCGAAAGTCTCAACCTCCAAGGGACTCGGTGTATAAACAAATCGGGGCATGATTACAACTGGAGGAGGAGTGAAGCCATTATTACGTCATAGTGGACTCTCGTAACCTCTCGTTCGCCCAGATATCAGAGCAACTTTATAAAGTAATAAGTGCAAAACATGGCCATGTTGAGGAACTTACTGCATCTTGAAGAGGAAGACGAAAAAAAACTAGAGTCAAAGTCAAAGCTTTAGTTTGTTTTTTCATTCAAGTCGTCATGTGTAAAAAACTTGTATTATTGATGTTGCATTTGTGTTTGAATTTGAATTGACTTTGAATTGTTACGACGAGTGCACGAGAAAAAGATTAAACATACATTGTGGCACATTATATTAGGACATAGAGTACACTTATTAAAGAACACACATTAAATAATAATGAATAATAAAATACAATTAATAATAATAAAAAAAAATTTAACAAATACTAATAGAAATAAACAAATAATTATAAATAAAATAATAGTAACGATAATCTAATAATCATAACACAAAAATAATAACGTGAAATAAACAAAATAATAAATTAAAAATTAAAAAATGATCAAAGAGGCCATGAAGAAGCTGCAGAATTTTTCTTTACAATAACCTGGTTAACTAATAATATAAGAATTGTAATACAAGTGTGTTTAGTTTAGCTTTTTGTCTCTGCAGCACAAGTTAATCAAACTGTTGTTGACGCATCTGAAACATCGACAGTAAAGGTTGAGGCGTGAATATAGTAAGATGGTCATATAACTGAAGTCCAAACTTCACATTTTCACAGTATGACAACATCACGATATAATTAAAAAAATAAACCAGATTTATTTTTCCAATAAATCTGGTTTAAAAAACACATTTTTTTAACGTGAATAAAAACTTAAAAATAAAAGCAAACAGAGATTTTATTTCGTAATCATTGCCGTTTAAATACTGTATTGTTGTAATGCGAAATAAATAGTGGATTGATAATAATTGTGGTTACAATAACAAATCAAAATGATTGTTGTTTTTTTTCCATCCATAATCGTGCAGAACAACAACTTTTGGAAAAGGAAAATTCGGCACAATTCATCAACTCGAGCAGGTGTATTTATCGCCTTGTGAACATTTGGCTACAGTAAGAAGCCACCTGCTTGGTACTTTCAGAGTTGGCTGTCAAAAAGCTGGAGAAAAAAAAAGTGTGGTGGTAAGAAGACAAAACCGGGGCAGCCCTGAGATATATCGGCTCTGGCTCCACGTCTCCCTGGAGCTGCTGGTGGGAGACTTCAAACTGGCTCTGTCTGCTGCCACCAAAGAAGGTTCCGCCTTGTCAAAATGTCTTTGGGAAATATAGGAAAAATACTGGAAACTTTTCTTTAATCTCTCCTGTGCACATTGTGTGTTTTTCATTTCTTTCATCCACATTTCTTTCCGATACTTCTGTCCATCTTTAATCGGATGGAAAGAGAGTATTTATTCTTCTCCGGTGGAGACTTATCATGCTTCTTCTTAGACATTAGTCAGAATTAAAAACCTTGAAAGAGTCGGACGCATCTTGTCTTTGTTCCATTCATCGCCAGACAAGTTGTCTGATGCTTCGGAAGCCTTGTTTGGATTGTGTACTATCATCAGTTTCAATGAAAATATAGATCTAAAAGAAAGATATTTATGAAAAAAAGGATTTGTATTCGACTTACAAAGCAGCAAATGTGCTTTGATCGGTGTTTAGCTGCATTTCAATCCACCAAATGTTTTTTATCCGTCGAAGACTGTTTAATGACTGTTAAAAATTGTACAAATGTGCGTTAGGATGAGTGTTTTGTGAAATGTACGATTGGATATAAGTTTGGTTTTCTGTCTCTCTGTTAAAAATATGTTTTTCCTCTGCACTGTCCCTTATTTTGATTGTCGTGCACCTGTGAATGAATCTATGAAGGAGAATTGATAAATGATCTTATATAGATTTATTTACGCCGTAAAGTGTTTTGAGATAACTTTATATTTAATAACATGTCATTGAATCCTCAGAAATGAATCCTACTCTTGTTTAGTTGGACTAGAAAATGTGTTTCTTGCTTCTGGTCTTGACTCTAGTGATGAGCTGATGAAGCTTTATGAAGCAGTGTCATATTTATATAGGTCAGGAGGTGGCGCCATGAGTTTAGAAATGATGTAAGTTTCAGAAAAATATTGGTGGAAAGATTATAGAGTGACATCTAGTGCTGTCTGAAAATAAGGTTTCATGAAGCTTCAACAACACATCACTAGTTGTGTGTAGCTTACTTTCTAGTCAAAATATGATTAACAAACGATCCATCCATCCATCCATCAGTCCATTCACACATCTATAAATTATAATTATATAAATATAATTTTAATCATAAGATTAACTTTCAAACCATCCAACCATCCCTTCATCCTTCTGTTCATTCGTCCAGCCACTTGTCCATACATCTGTCAGTGATCCATCCATCTTTTCATCATTCCATTCATCTGTTTGTCTGACCATCTACTGATCCATCCATCCATCCATCCATCCATCCATCCATCCATCCATCCATCCATCCATCCATCCATCCATCCATCCATCCATCCATCCATCCATCCATCCATCCATCCATCCATCCATCCATCCATCCATCCATCCATCCTTCCATCCATCCATCCATCCATCCATCCATCCATCCATCCATCCATCCATCCATCCATCCATCCATCCATCCATCTGATCCATTCTTGAATCTGTCCATCCATCTGTTTATCCATATGTTTATCAATCAAATATTATTTAAAGAAAATGAAGCAAAATGAAAGCCACCGGTACCAGAAGGAAAATATAGAAATGCAACTTCTGAAATTATATTAAATGATACATTGAGTAAGAATAACAGTATCACACTATCATGGTGGATTGTGAGTTGATTTTGAACTTCAATCAACATTGAAATTCAAATCTGTGGCATATTAACGGCATTATTTATCAAATCTTTTGTCTTATTCTGTACAAAATCAATATTCAGTTTATTGATATGTTGAGCTGTGGCTCGTACCGAAGTGTCTCATCAGGACTTGTTTCTGAAACCGATACAAGATGGTGTGAACTAACAACATCCATGCGACTGTGAAAAGCAGGACCAAAAAAATCGATGCATCAAAGTTTTTTGCTTCTGGTCTTGACTCTAGTGATAAGCTGATGAAGCTTTATGAAGCAGTGTCATATTTATATAGGTCAGGAGGTCGCGCCATGAGTTTAGAAATGATGTGAGTTTTCAGAAAAATAATGTTGGAAAGATTATAGAGTGACATCTAGTGGTGTCTGAAAATAGGGTTTCATGAAGCTTCAACAACACATCACTAGTTGTGTGTAGCTTACTTTCTAGTCAAAATATGATTAACAAACGATCCATCCATCCATCAGACCATTCACACATCTATAAATTATAATTATATAAATATAATTTTAATCATAAGATTAACTTTCAAACCATCCAACCATCCCTTCATCCTTCTGTTCATTCGTCCAGCCACTTGTCCATACATCTGTCAGTGATCCATCCATCTTTTCATCATTCCATTCATCTGTTTGTCTGACCATCTACTGATCCATCCATCCATCCATCCATCCATCCATCCATCCATCCATCCATCCATCCATCCATCCATCCATCCATCCATCCATCCATCCATCCATCCATCCATCCATCCATCCATCCATCCATCCATCCAATCCATCATCCTCTGATCCATTCTTGAATCTGTCCATCCATCCATTTATCCATATGTTTATCAATCAAATATTATTTAAAGAAAATGAAGCAAAATGAAAGCCACCGGTACCAGAAGGAAAATATAGAAATGCAACTTCTGAAATTATATTAAATGATACATTGAGTAAGAATAACAGTGTCAGACTATCATGGTGGATTGTGAGTTGATTTTGAACTTCAATCAACATTGAAATTCAAATCTGTGGCATATTAACGGCATTATTTATCAAATCTTTTGTCTTATTCTGTACAAAATCAATATTCAGTTTATTGATATGTTGAGCTGTGGCTCGTACCGAAGTGTCTCATCAGGACTTGTTTCTGAAACCGATACAAGATGGTGTGAACTAACAACATCCATGCGACTGTGAAAAGCAGGACCAAAAAAATCGATGCATCAAAGTTTTTTGCTTCTGGTCTTGACTCTAGTGATAAGCTGATGAAGCTTTATGAAGCAGTGTCATATTTATATAGGTCAGGAGGTCGCGCCATGAGTTTAGAAATGATGTGAGTTTTCAGAAAAATAATGTTGGAAAGATTATAGAGTGACATCTAGTGGTGTCTGAAAATAGGGTTTCATGAAGCTTCAACAACACATCACTAGTTGTGTGTAGCTTACTTTCTAGTCAAAATATGATTAACAAACGATCCATCCATCCATCAGACCATTCACACATCTATAAATTATAATTATATAAATATAATTTTAATCATAAGATTAACTTTCAAACCATCCAACCATCCCTTCATCCTTCTGTTCATTCGTCCAGCCACTTGTCCATACATCTGTCAGTGATCCATCCATCTTTTCATCATTCCATTCATCTGTTTGTCTGACCATCTACTGATCCATCCATCCATCCATCCATCCATCCATCCATCCATCCATCCATCCATCCATCCATCCATCCATCCATCCATCCATCCATCCATCCATCCATCCATCCATCCATCCATCCATCCATCCATCCATCCATCCATCCATCCATCCATCCATCCATCCATCCATCCATCCATCCATCCATCCATCCATCCAATCCATCCATCCATCCATCCATCCATCCATCCATCCATCCATCCATCCATCCATCCATCCATCCATCCATCCATCCATCCATCCATCCATCCAATCCATCATCCTCTGATCCATTCTTGAATCTGTCCATCCATCCATTTATCCATATGTTTATCAATCAAATATTATTTAAAGAAAATGAAGCAAAATGAAAGCCACCGGTACCAGAAGGAAAATATAGAAATGCAACTTCTGAAATTATATTAAATGATACATTGAGTAAGAATAACAGTGTCAGACTATCATGGTGGATTGTGAGTTGATTTTGAACTTCAATCAACATTGAAATTCAAATCTGTGGCATATTAACGGCATTATTTATCAAATCTTTTGTCTTATTCTGTACAAAATCAATATTCAGTTTATCGATATGTTGAGCTGTGGCTCGTACCGAAGTGTCTCATCAGGACTTGTTTCTGAAACCGATACAAGATGGTGTGAACTAACAACATCCATGCGACTGTGAAAAGCAGGACCAAAAAAATCGATGCATCAAAGTTTTTTGCTTCTGGTCTTGACTCTAGTGATAAGCTGATGAAGCTTTATGAAGCAGTGTCATATTTATATAGGTCAGGAGGTGGCGCCATGAGTTTAGAAATGATGTGAGTTTTCAGAAAAATAATGTTGGAAAGATTATAGAGTGACATCTAGTGGTGTCTGAAAATAGGGTTTCATGAAGCTTCAACAACACATCACTAGTTGTGTGTAGCTTACTTTCTAGTCAAAATATGATTAACAAACGATCCATCCATCCATCAGACCATTCACACATCTATAAATTATAATTATATAAATATAATTTTAATCATAAGATTAACTTTCAAACCATCCAACCATCCCTTCATCCTTCTGTTCATTCGTCCAGCCACTTGTCCATACATCTGTCAGTGATCCATCCATCTTTTCATCATTCCATTCATCTGTTTGTCTGACCATCTACTGATCCATCCATCCATCCATCCATCCATCCATCCATCCATCCATCCATCCATCCATCCATCCATCCATCCATCCATCCATCCATCCATCCATCCATCCATCCATCCATCCATCCATCCATCCATCCATCCATCCATCCATCCATCCATCCATCCATCCATCCATCCATCCATCCATCCATCCATCCATCCATCCATCCATCCATCCATCCATCCATCCATCCATCCATCCATCCATCCATCCATCCATCCATCCATCCATCCATCCATCCATCCATCCATCCATCCATCCATCCATCCATCCAATCCATCCATCCATCCATCCATCCATCCATCCATCCATCCATCCATCCATCCATCCATCCATCCATCCATCCATCCATCCATCCATCCATCCAATCCATCATCCTCTGATCCATTCTTGAATCTGTCCATCCATCCATTTATCCATATGTTTATCAATCAAATATTATTTAAAGAAAATGAAGCAAAATGAAAGCCACCGGTACCAGAAGGAAAATATAGAAATGCAACTTCTGAAATTATATTAAATGATACATTGAGTAAGAATAACAGTGTCAGACTATCATGGTGGATTGTGAGTTGATTTTGAACTTCAATCAACATTGAAATTCAAATCTGTGGCATATTAACGGCATTATTTATCAAATCTTTTGTCTTATTCTGTACAAAATCAATATTCAGTTTATTGATATGTTGAGCTGTGGCTCGTACCGAAGTGTCTCATCAGGACTTGTTTCTGAAACCGATACAAGATGGTGTGAACTAACAACATCCATGCGACTGTGAAAAGCAGGACCAAAAAAATCGATGCATCAAAGTACACCTAGAAAATCTCAGGTTAGAGTTAGGAATATAATCAATGTTTCTGGGTGAGTCGTTTCTCCACCAGTGCCATTTTAAGAACCATTTTTATTTATTTATTTGCATTTGTGATGCAAGCCACGAGCAACTCACTTCTCCAGAGACCTGCTCTCACAGATTAAGATTAATTCTTAAATTGTAAACCTCACATAACTGTTGCTGAATAGAGGTGAAATTGAAATCAGTATAAACAGAATAGATGAGTGTAGTGAAGACGCACTGAGTAAAGGATGTGTTTAAGTGATTGGGATCAGTCATCAAGTCAGTCATCAAGTCCCAAACCCGGCCGGTCAAGTCTTTTATTGTTGTATTGTATTGGACGGTTGGCTTGAAAATAATTACTGTACATTAAGTAGATTCATTTTGATATTGTGACCTTTTATTGAAGCTAAAATAAGAAACATGTGCTCAAAGTCAACCACATATAAGAATAAGAAAATAAGAAAACAGTATCGCAATCAGAACTCCTGTTAACAACAGTAAATATTATATTATATTACAATTTTGCCTATTGTGTTTTTGACTTTGACATCCTTGATTACAAAGTAATAAAGAAGAGAAGAAGAACGTTTAGACATGGTGGAATAGTGTATAGCAGGGTCTAGTTCAATATTTATTTTGTTTTTTGTTCATTACAAATATAGCAGATGTTTTATTTAGAAAGTTTTACAGGAACTGGTAGTATTTCATACCCCTCAGTCAAACAAAGGTTGTTGACCCCTGGTTTATAGTTATTAGTAGAGGTGGTCTGATGAGGTCTCGTGAAACAGTTTGGAGGTGAAGCCACTGTGTCATAAAACAGTGTCTTAATTTTAAAAGGCCACTAGATGTCACTCTCTGCTTTAAAATATTTGGCTCTGATCTACTAAGTCAATGAAACTTGGCATGATTTTCAAATTTAGACTGACATCTAGTTTCATGACACAGTGAGTTCACTATGAAACTGTTTCATGACACAGTGAGTTCACTATGAAACTGTTTCATGACACAGTGAGTTCACTATGAAACTGTTTCATGACACAGTGGCTTCACTATGAAACTGTTTCATGATACAGTGAGTTCACTATGAAACTGTTTCATGACACAGTGAGTTCACTATGAAACTGTTTCATTACACATTGAGTTCACTATGAAACTGTTTCATGACACAGTGGCTTCACTATGAAACTGTTCATGACAGTGACTTCACTATGAAACTGTTTCAATACACAGTGGCTTCACTATGAAACTGTTTCATGACACAGTGACTTCACTATGAAACTGTTTCATGACACAGTGGCTTCACTATGAAACTGTTCCATGACACAGTGGCTTCACTATGAAACTGGTTCATGACACAGTGGCTTCACTATGAAACTGGTTCATGACACAGTGGCTTCACTATGAAACTGTTTCATGACACAGTGGCTTCACTATGAAACTGTTTCATGACACAGTGGCTTCACTATGAAACTGTTTCATGACACAGTGGCTTCTCTATGAAACTGTTTCATGACACAGTGGCTTCACTATGAAACTGTTTCATGACACAGTGGCTTCACTATGAAACTGTTTCATGACACAGTGGCTTCACTATGGAACTGTTTCATGACACAGTGGCTTCACTATGAAACTGTTTCATGACACAGTGGCTTCACTATGAAACTGTTTCATGAGGCCTCATTGACACATCTCTAGTTATTAATCAGCAGCTGTAACACAAAGACAAAAAGCAGTTTTCATTGGGAGTGACCAGGAAGGACTAGACAGCATAGTAGAGTTGATTGGATGTGTGGAGCTGAATGATTATGAATAGAGTCCAGACTCAAATGGTTATGAGGATAGATAGTGGGAAATAGTGATGGGTAGATGAGGATTCGTGAAACAGCTGATGAGGTATCACAATACAGTGACTTCATTTTAATACTGATCTACTGATTCAATTAAACCTGGCATCATTTTTAAAATTAGAGTGACATCTAGTGACCTTTCAAAATGATGACACTATGTCGTGATACCTCATCAGCTGTTTCATGAAGCCTCATCAACTCATGACGAGTGGCAAACATTAAACAACGCATATTACAAGGAAGGAATAGAATACAATAGAGTACAATCAATTAATCCTGGATTCATGGACAGGAACAAAATATGACTTGGGTTTCCTTTTGCATACTTCTATTTATTGTTTAAAGATCATGATCATAGAGGAATTATAAGTACAATATCTCCAACTGTACAGTATAGCTTGTAAATATTTCTTTGTTTTATGCTGCTGTGATATGTGTATCTCGTCTTATCTTATTTATATTACAACAAATGGCTGTACATGCTGGTAAAATTCATGAAGCTGTCACATGTACTTCTTAAAATTGAAATATGAATGCATTCAAAGACCAACAATCACAATGAATTTACCATTAAAAAAGCTAAATTGGTATAAAACATACAGTTTTCCACAAAAACTTGAAACAACTAAAATATATTCAAAATGCCTATATCGCAGGGTATTTGAGGTTATTGCCGGTTATTGTCGGGCTATGATTAACAGGACCATCATGGTTTACTGCTGTCATTAAAATGTAAGTTAATGTACAGCACCTTCATCATTTGAAAAGCAAATTAACCTTCATTTTGTGGGAGAAATCCTCAGACGATCCATTTCAGGAATAGTTGCTCCCCTCAGGCCAATTTACATTCATGGTTCATCTACTTCTCCCTCCAATGACAATGACCAAAAGAAGCCATTGTGCCCGGGCTCCATTCTTCCAGGTGTCTCCATCACCTGCGCCCGGGAGGCCCTGCACCTAATGGTCACTTTTATTTCATAATTGGTTATCTTGACATTTCAAACCGGCTCTCTAATTTGTTCGTCTCTAATACGAGTGGGTTGTTAATTAGTGTGCTTAGGTCATCCGTTCTGCAGTAAAAAAAAAAGATTTTCAGGCCACTTTCAAATTACAAGGTTGGCATTCCTTAGTTCGGTCGTAATCATCTTTAAATGAGGAGATGATGACCCTCTTACACCCAGAGAATATTAATGTCCAAACACTTTTTTTCAAAGTTTTAATGGCGTAAGTGGCGACGGTGAAACGAGATGTGAACACGTCCAGCCAAAAAAACCCCGGCCCGGAAGTGTCCTTGTGAAAGTCTCGGGATGAGTGATGCCTCAGACTGAGCCTTCAATCTCACCACAATGCTCATCTCAGTAATAATTCATTTTGTATCCTCAGAAATGGAAAATATTGATTTTCCATGAATAACACCCCGAACCAGCGTGTGGCTCTTCCCAAGATCGCCAGTAAAGAGTGAGAAAAAAAAGACTCCCGTAGAGATTTCATCTTAATAAAACACACGTGAGTGGACAAACGATACATTCATGCATTCATTTTCTACTCCACTTAATCCCTTATGGTGGTTGCGAAGGGGCTGGAGATTCTTCAGGCGAGAGGCGGGGGACACCCTGGACAGGATGCCAGTCTGTCGCAGGATACACAAAAACACACAACCATTGACACAAACACTGATACCCGCAGATAATTTCCCCAAGTTCCCAGTAAAGCACTTTACTTTTTAGGAATGTGGGAGGAAACCGGAGTGCCCGGAGAAAACCCACGCAACACCGGGAATAACTAGTGATAGACCGATGAAGCTTCATGGAGCAGTGTCATGTTGTTTATAGGCCAATAGGTGGCACCATTAGTTTAAAAATGATGCGATGACCGCCATCTAGTGGGCGCTGACAATAATGACACCGCTTTACGAAACTTCATCAGAACATCACTAATATAGATGGCACTCTCTACTCTATACCTTGGCCTCGAACCACTAAAAAAATCCTTTTCAAATCGAGAACCATGTACAGAGTTTAACTCCTTAAGAGTAATTAGTACAATATATAGCAATATTTTTATTCCCGATACTGCATTTTTTTATTTATTTTTTGTTGTGAAGAAAACAAATATTAAAAACAAATTACTAGGGCTGTGTATTGGCCAGAATACGATATGATACTAATCACGATAAATGAGTGGCGATTCGATCGATTCCGATATATTGCTATACTGTAGCAACAACCATATATTGTTTCTTTGAAACTCGCCTTTTACAAGAATGAGTGAATACAAATGAAACCATCAGCAGTGTGAGTAAGAATATAAGCTCTTTAAAAGTTCAGCAATAATTGACCACAATATTTCCAAGTACTTGCTGTACTGAAGCCAGGTCACTCCGTCCTTGGAAGATGACGAGTTTTTGACAAAGATTTATTATATACTATATAAGCTGTTATTTAAAAGATCGAGCCAGGATTTCTGTTTTCTGCAACGCCTGGTTCTATGACGCAAATGGCACGTAATGGAAAGTCATGTAACTTCAAAGTAAATACCTCCTAGAGACGGCCCCAGGTTAATGTCTATAACATGGTTGTGAGGATTAGGATAACATCAGATAGGATAATCTGATGATCCGTATGTTTGGAGACTTCTTCAATAACAGCCGAGCCATCCCGTTGACTCCATGATCTCCTCGTCTCTTTGACCGATCCTCCTTCTGAATGATCGCCCCAGTTTTCCCTCCTTTGTTTCCACCAGTGACTTGAAAATGATGTGAATAACAAAAGTGGAAAGAAGCTGGAGAAAGATTGACTGAAGAAAAATAAGTATGCTCTGCACGCGTTAAAGCATTGCTTGGCAACTGAAGCCATATGTCTGAATCATGCTGTTTTTACTGCCGGAGTCACAACAATTAAGTGATAGTGTTCTTTTTTTTTACATTATTATGTGAATGTACAGTGTTGGCCTTTCACAGAAACGGTACGTTTTGTTTCTACTTTAGGTTCTGAGATGAATACAATGTGCTTAATATGTGGCAATATTGGATAGTGTCGTATGACCTACTACTTACCTAATGCTACATCTTGACAGTCATTATTTATATCTAAGGTGAAATTACAAAATGTTTAAGCACTTCCAAATATGTCTGGTCTGACAACGAGAGACAAAATAATAGTAAATTATACTGACTGCCCGAACCTACTGCCAACCTAGGGACTGAGGACCGGTACTGGTCCACGAGGCATTCGATACCGGGCCACACAGAAAGGAAAGATATATTATTTAATTATTAGCGTGTTGATTATAACTGTCTTAAGGTGTTTAATTTGAAAAAAGGCGCAATCATTTCTGTGACTCTTGACAAGAAGCTATTTCTCAAATAGGTAGTGAAAATCAGCAACAAATCAAACTCTATATGGAACCATCTTGCTGTAGAGAAACCTGTTAGTTTAGTTTCTTATTTGTCAGTAATTTGACTTCTGTGTTTTTTTTTCTGTTTCTAGTTTGTGCCTTAGTGGTTCCTGTTTGTGCGCCTGTTGGTGGACATTTTGGTTTTTGGACTTTTGAGATATTGGACTCTTGTTGTTGTAGAGAAACCAGCCCGGATCTCCTGCTGATTCAGGGTCATTACGAGATGTATTTTTTTATAGACTCAAAATTTGTTATTTACACTCTGTGCCTTTTTATTTTTGCTGAATGTAAAGGGACGAGAAAAGTTCCCACATTTAACTGGTCAGCGGTGCGTTCGTTACCGGGCCGCACAGAAAGGGAAAATAAACTAATAAAAATATTTGCTGTGACTCTTTACTCAAATTTGTAGAGAAAATGAGTAAAACGCAAGCTGTACATGGAACCGTCTTGTTGTGGAGAAACTTATTGTTTCTTATGAAAAGTTTCTTATTTATTTGTGTGTTTACCTCTGTGTTTTTTTGTTTTTTTTCACAGTCCTTGTTTTCTATTAGTTTCCTGTGCGCCAGTTGGTGGATATTTTGGTTTTTGGACTTTTTGAGATATTGGACTCTTGTTGTCCAGTGTTTCTGCTGATTCAGGGTTATTGTGAGATGTATTTTTATAGACTCAACATTTGTAGTAAAGGTAAGGGCTATGATTAAACTGGTTGAACTGGTTTTAGCTGTACATACTAAAACATACGCACTATACCAAATAAATGATCATAAAATGTCAAAGATGAAATAATGAATGCTGATATTTCAAGAAACACCCTGAAGACTGAAGATGTTTAATTCTCAAGTTGGCAAAGAGTCAACCCTGGTGAGAGTAATCCATTATGTGGGCGAATGAATGACAGCTATTTGCTGGGATTAATGTAATCGTCAGGGCTGATCAATAGATTATCTCAGATTAGTGTTTCAATGTGAAGCCACCGACTAAATTAGTCATTTCCATATTTTGTCATATGAGTGGAAAAAGGATTATCAACGCTTGATTTTCCATCTGATATTCATTCAATACGTCCCGACATTTATTCACATCCCAGCGGTGCCTGGTCACCAAAACACCAGGACCGAGTGAAATGAGCAACGACAGTGTTTAAAGGATAAAAAGCTTCAGGTTTAATGGTCGTGAATAGAATAGAAAGTATAATGCTTAAATCCTCCTTTCATGATCTCTTTTGTTTTAAAGACAAATGGATTAAAGGATGTTAATTTTTGAAGATCAGTGAACATCAATTACAGCTATTATGCCACTTATCTTAAAAGTATTCAAATGAGAACGTATTAAGCAGATTATTAAAAGTGATCTTCTTCACTTGTGGCTCTTGGCAGTCACACAGATACCAGATCATGTGTGCACTTTTGAAAATAGGCCACCATGCTTTTTGGCGCTTAAATGGTATTTCTGAGATGTATTATTTATAGCGACACATTCATTATGAAGGTAATTGTGGTGTGTGTTGGGATTAAAAGTGGTTGAGCACCTCATAAAGTGTCTGAACCTCCGTACAATCCCCTGAGCTAGGACACCATAATGAGTCTGTGTCATATGGAGCTCACAGATTTCTGCATTGGTTGCCATGAATGTTTTTAAGGCAATTTAAAGGGAAACTAATACGTTTATTTAAGTGTGTCTTAAAGTGATGTTGGTCTCAGTGTTTGTTTGTACAAAACTCTCTTTTCATTGAAATATTGACATTAGAAAATGACCTTAAGCTCCGCCCACTGAAAACACTTTATCTGGGGATGAAATCTTGCTTAGCATAACCACACCCACTCTGCTTTGATTGGTCAAACATCAAGTTTGTCACCAGGCGTCATCAATCCCAGAAGTCGCCACCTCCAGAGGACCCATTGTATAATCAAAGCAGGGCGTGTTTACAGCTGGCTGCCTCAACTTAATACAAGTGCATTTTTTTCCTTGATTTTACTCAAAATTGCTTGAAAGTGAAATACTTTTTATTCATTGTTTGAGATCTTTTAAACTGAGTTTTTCCAGTTTAATGAATGACTTCTTTCCTTTCAGATCATGTTCTTTGGATCTTCCAACTGCTATATTGGACATAATACCATCAAAACATGTTGAAATAAAATGTTATTTAGATTGTTTTTTTTACTTCAAGTAAGACCTCATTGAAAGTTGTATGGATGAATAAAAACTTGTTTCTTTAATGTTTCTCATCGAGTTATAATAGATCAATGCATGACTCAGCAGTGACGTACTTTGATGCTTCCCTAAGCTAAAAACAATGATGGACCAAATAAAAGACATTCAAGGGTTGAGTGACAGGACTGAACAAAAATACTGAGTTTCCACAGTGCTGTCGTCACATACGACACAACTCATAATGCATTTCAATTTCTTGAGGCAGCGGCTTACTGTGCCAACTCTTGGTCATGCAACAGAATACAGTCGTAATCCCTTTATTTTCAGTGCTTTTATTGTTATTACTCAGACTAAGACTGATCATTTTGACACAAATATAGACATGAATAAATAAAACAGTCACACAGAGTATTAAAAAAGAGAAGAAAAAACTATTATGTGTAAATGCAGCAACAGTTGTGGAGATAAAATATCATATATAATATATTTTCTGTACTCGCGTTTTCTTATATTACATTGTGGAATAACTCAAACCCTCCCTGATAACCGCCTCGACTCACTTTTCTTTTTATCATTCTACTCTCCCCTGGCATTGATACACCTTTCTACCCTCAGCTTGTTCCCCAGGAGTGCAATCTTCTGTCCTCTGGTATCGACCAGGAACACAAGCTTTTGATTAGCACTCCTGGTTTGATAGCAGTACCTTCCCCTCAACTATTGAACTCCGCCGGCCCAGTGTCTTTCCACTCTATTGGCTAGAGAGCAGTTCACTTCATTGGAGTCAGTGATTGGTTGCACCCCAGACCACCAAGCCGACATCTGCGAGGGAAGGAGAGAAGGATGATGCCGGCTGCGCTTGACTGAGTGGTTTGTGTTGCTTATGTCACATGGGGCGGCGAGTTAACTGTGAGAAGCTATCAGAAACTAAGACGTGTTCACGGGGAAGTGGATCCGAGCTGCTGCAAGCTCCCACACACGGAACATGCTCCATACATTACACCGCACGCATCCGGAGAAAATAAATGAACACAAACTTTTGAAGGTGATCCTGGACATTACTCCAGACTCAAAGCAGTGTTTTTTTTTAAATAACGTGTACTTATTCGTGGAAATAAGATATATTTAAGTACATGATTTCAAATTACATCCTCAAGTCCAAGTACAATAAAAAGAGTAATATTTACATCATATGACTTCTGTAGCCAACAATGTGAGGTAAGGTAAGGTAAGGTAAAAACTTTATTGATCCCTCAGGAGGTCTCCTTTGGGAAATTGTTTTTTTTTCAAATAGCCAGCAATTTTTCATAAACAATAAAATATAAATAAAAAATAAAATAAGAAGAAGAACATAAAGAGAAAGTACAAGATGACACAATCTAAGTCTAAAGATAAAGATAAAGAACATAGGTCAAAGAAAAACAACAAAGACAAAGGATACAAAGACTAACATGGAACAGAACATCCAGATACTTTCACTCCACTCCTGCCCCCGAACTCAGAATTGTACAATTGAATAGCCCGAGGAATGAATGAGTCCCTGAGTCTATTTGTTTTGCACCTGGGTAGGAGCATTCATGCACTCATTCTGCTTCTCTGCTCACTGATGACAGTGCTGAGAGGATGACTGTCATCATCCATGATGGACAGTAGTTTGTTCAATGATCTCCTCTCAGCAACTGTCACCAGTGAGTCCAGCTTCATTCCAACCACAGAGCCAGCCCTCCTGATCAACCTGTCCAACCTGTTGACCTCCTCTTGGACACATTTCCACCCCAACACACCACAGCATAGAACACTGGCCACCACAGACTGGTAGAACATGCAGAGGAGCTTCTTGCAGATGTTAAATGATCGAAGCCTCCTCAGAAAGTACAGTCTACCCTGAACTTTCTTATATACATGGTGTGTGTTGCAGGACCAGTTTACTGTCCATCCACACGCCGAGGTACTTATAGTTGTCAACGATCTCCACCTCGTCGCCTCTGTTGGACACTGGACGTGGCTTTGTCCTGGACCTCCCGAAGTCCAAGACCAGCTCCTTGGTCTTTGAGGTGTTCAGCTGCAAGTGGTTCCTCTCACTCCAGTCCACAAAGTCACGTATCAGACTCCTGTACTCGTCTTCGCTGTTGTCCCTGATGCATCCAACAATGGCAGTGTCGTCAGCATACTTCTGGACGAGACTCAGCATACTTCTGGCGTCTTCTCTTCTGATTTGGATCCTTCCTGAAGTTTAGGAGTTTAAGGCTACATATCGACCGAATTTCTGTTTTTGGCTCGAGTATCTGATCTTTTAACAGCAGTTGTTACGACTCCAGCACGTCGAGGAAATAACATAAATAATCAGATGTCGTTGGTTAAGCAGAAAAATCCGTTGTTCTACATTTGGATTTAACAAGAAGTAACTCAGGGAGGAGGATGCTATTCCGAAAAATAAAAAAATACCAATAGAAAATCCAAAATGTGGATAACGCGTTTTGGTTCCAAATGTTTGAACCATCATCTGAAATAGTGGCTCACACCTGGCAAAATGTCAAAATCATCAGAATGTCTTCTGGACGCCTCGTTGCTGAGGTATTGAGGGCACGTTTCAACGGTTGGAGACCACATAGGTGTCCCAGGACGGGCTGGAATGGCCTTGGAACATGTTGGGAAAGGAAGATGTAGCGTGTTTTAATGAAAACCAGAAGAAAATAATTATTGTTTCAGTTAAAAGGATTGGATTTGGCGGACCAGGTTTCATTTTTGTTCATCAGAAATGTCACCACCACGGAGCAAACTTTGTAACTTTGGAATCCAATCATGTTTTACCTGATTCACATTGATTCATGTTATTTAGAATCAAGTTCAAATTTCTGTCAGCCTCAGGGTTTATTTGACTAGATTTAGTTGCAAAAGCTTTCTCAACTTTTTTTTTTAGCCATTCAAACAAAATAGGCTGAAACTATTCCAACTGTGTCTGAACGACATCCGAGAGGTTCCTAATGGAGAGTGACCAGTTCTCAGCCAGCAAACGTGAATATTGAGTACATGAAATCGTTTTTCTTCTCTTTCCAGTCACTTAACATCCTCATTTATTCTCCACATTTGGCACCCCTGCTTCACTTTCAAGAAAACAAAGGCATCTAAATGCAGATACTTGATAATTCTCCACAAAGTACAAGTCAAAAGGTGAATCCTACATTTCAGAAAGGCCTTCTAGTTAATCACACCTGATATTAAGACTAATTGACCATAAATTAAATGTTTTACTTCCTTATTCATTGTTAATAATCAGTCATAATAATTGTGTTAACTATGATGTCTGTTTAACCATATTCATATTTCTATATTATTAAATTCATAAGATTAGATATAGTATTATACAGCGCATGGCACTCTGGTTTCCTCCCACAGTCGAAAAACGTACAGAGGTTGATTGAGAACTTGTCCGTAGGTATGAGTGTGTGTGTGAATGGTTGTCTGTCTTTGTGTGCCCTGTAACAGACTGGTGTCCTGTCCAGGGTGTCCCCTGCCCTGTCGCCCAATAAAACTGGCACAATATCCAGTCTCCCCTTGACCCCCATAAGGGATAAAGCGGTAGAAAATGGATAAATGAAGATATAGTATTATATATTTATTGTAACTAGTAGTAACAACAGCATATTACCTAATCTAAAGCCTTAAACATTTCCCAAAGACTGACTTATAAACTTTCTGACTTATTTAAAATGTGAACATTTTTATCCTCTCTTCTTAAGGTTTAAGTATTTTTAAAACATGTATTTTGGAAAAAGACAAAACAATGTTTTGGCAACAAGATAAAAAAAACAACTATGAAATTCAGATTTGAAAGTGTTGAGTGACAAATATCATGAAAGACTGTTGAATAATTCTTCGTTCATGTTTTTGTTTAAAAATAACTTTGACAATCTTGCTCCAGTCGACAGGTTTCAAGTAGAATCACATGTTAATATGACTCGATATCAATGGATTCTCGTTCTGGATGATTTATCAAACACAGCCGGCCCGTTGAGAGAGAAACTTTTTGGAGAGCCACATTCCATTCAGTGGTTTCATTAGTTGCATTCTTGCTGTGTTGCATGCAGGGATCTCTTGGCCGGGCTTGGCCGAGCGCTCGAGCGGACAGATGTAGCGTAGCCTCTCCAAACATGAGGGATGTGACTCGCCCCGGAACTTGGCTAGGTCTGGAGAGTTCTTGATGGAGTCGGGGGAAGTGGATGAGAGGTATAAAAAAAGTGGATTGAAAAAGTGCATGGAAGGAGAGGAAGAAAGAGGCTGGTGATAGAGACGAGCGGAGGGGGACAGGGGGGCGGGAGGAGAGTTCTTCCCCAGGGGGAATCACTTTGGCTGTCTCACTCCACTGGTCCTTTTAATGTGTGACGCTCAGAAGATTGACAGACTGTGTAAAATTCAGCCCACAGGAGAAAACAACAACAACAAGTCAGACATACGAAAATGGCGATATTTGCTAAGAAGGAAATGCGAGGGATAGGAAGCCAGATGGACATCAGTGTATTGGCACAACTTGCGAATGTCTTCATTAGCTCAAAGGATGTTTAATCACACCTCATCAAGTTGTATTAGCGGAATGGTTTATCTCTACGAAACGGTGCCCACCAAAACATATCAAAACACTCTAGAGAACGAGCGAATGATTAATCTGTTGGTAAATATAGTCGACGTCCATGTGCAAATGGCTGAAAGAAAGAAGGTTGATGTTAGCGATGGGTTGATGAGGCCTCATGAAACCAATAATCAGGTATCATGATGGTGTATCATGCGCTTCTGCACTTACACTTAATATTTTGAGTACACAAGTGCGTCCACATCGATCAGTGTGCGAAAATGTAGTGTGCAATGTGGATCGATGGACACTTTCCACCCTAGTGACGTAGATGAAGCTAAACTGAAGCTACGTCACTGACGACGCGTCTTCGGAGCAGATACTGACGTAAATGTCTCGAGAAAATACTAATTTTACCACAAAACAACAACAATTATAACATAATGAAACACAACTTAATAACTTGTTTCAATTGGATCAAATGTGCTCTCAAGTGTCAGTGATAGTGTTTCAACAACTGGTTACAATCAGTGTTAAAAAGTAGTAGAAGAAGAAGCTGTCGAGTCATTTCCTGTAAGTGTGTAGCAGCAGAGTTTGACTTGAGACAGTACTACACTGTAGAAATCTGAGCACTGCTCAAGTAAGTGCACTGTCTAAGTGTACTGTAAAGCAGTGCACTTTGAGAAGTGCACTATATGAGACACAGCACAGGTCTTGTTCAAGTAAGTAAGTAATAAAATGTATACTTTAAAAGGTCAAGACAACACCGAGACGAACACAGGAGTCTCAGAGAATCAAGGAAAAGCCTGCATGAATAAAAATATCTTCAGATGTTTCTTGAAGGAGTCAGTAGATCATCAAACACAGAGGAAGATCGTTCCAAAACTTAGGAGCAACAGTCTGGAAGGATTTATCTCCGTGTTCAAAGACCATCAGTAGATTCTGATCCACAGACCTCAGAGCCCGAGCTGGGGTGTAAGGCTGGATCAGATCACTGATGGAAGGTCTGACCATGAATAGATCTGAAAGTAAGAACCAGAATTTTAAAGTTGATCCTGAAAGAAACTGGCAGCCAGTGAAGAGTTTTAAGGATCCGAGAAATGTGAGTTCTTCTACTAGAGCTGGTTTGAATTCTCGCAGCAGATTTTTCTATCAACTGATATTGTGAAAGACCACTAGATGTCACTCTCTTTATTTTTAATCGTTGGCTTTCTTATTTTCAAACAGAGAGCGCCCACTAGTGGCCTTTCAAGATGAAGACACTGTATCATGATACCTGATCAGATATTTAATGGGCCTCATCAACACATCACCAATGAATAAAGTGAATGTCTTGGATACAGTATAGTGTAATTGGAGTTGGCAGACCAGGTTTTATTTTATTCCAGCAAAAATATCACTATCATCAAACAAAATGTATAAAATGGGAATTGACTTGATCATTATATTTAGAAAAAGTGATTTATTTGACCAGATATGGTTGCAGACAGGCTCCTAAGGGCTAGTTCGTCAGATCTTATACATAACACTGATCCCAACTTCCCTCAGGCGTTCGGTCGTTGGACCCTGAATTATTCTTGGCTGGAATTGGATTTCTATGTTTATTTAGTACACCTCATATTAATATTGTTTTCAAATTCCAACTTTTGAGGATATAGACCTTGACCTCCTTGGCTGAGTATTCACAGTGTTTTTATGCTTAAATGTAAAAAAAAATGTCTGTGGATAATGCCATGGAGTGGTCTTTCAAAATTAAACACTGTATCATGATACCTCATTTCATGAAGCCTCATCAACCCATCACTAGTTAATGTCATCATTCATCACCAGTTTACTGCTAAAAATCTTAACACATGACAACACAACCCATTTCAATAAGCAATGTTTGCAGATAGAAGTAAAGCTCTAATGTAAAAAAGTTGTCCTACAACTTTAACCAATATTCCAACTTCCCTGAGGCGTTTGGTCCTTGAGCAAGGCTTTGGACCATGAATTCCTCTTGGCTGGAATTGGATTCCTAAGTTTATATGAGCACTTGGTATTCACAACATTTAATATTTACAGGCTTGAGGAGAATTCCTAAATAGAGTGGATGTTGACATAAAACAAAGATAATTTCACACACAAGTGTCAAGAGTCATGAAAATAAACACATCTGTCTAAAATGCTTAAATCAAAGACATTTTAGAAACAATTAGAACTTAAACAAGCTGAATATATTGAAGGTTGTTTTATTTAGCGAAACAAATTCAGGTGTGAGAAATGACACACATTCTCAGGCATTCTTCAGAAGATGTCTCAGCTCTTGTGTTATCTAAAGGTCAAGGTTGAAGGGCATTCAACTCGTTTATCTGAAGAAAAAGCCTTTACTAAAATGTCTTGAATAAAATATTGTAAATTCCTTAAAATGTGATAAAATGATTAACATCTATCATATCAAGATAGATTTATAACATTTATTCATGCATTTTTAATAATTTTGAGATTTACTTTTCTTATTTTCATTTCTAAACCCTTGTGCTGTCTCTGGGTCAAGGTGACCCGTCTTCCATAAATACACATGCAGTGGTGGAGGTCATCGTCACTTCCATCTTGACCCAAAGACAACACAAGGGATACCACAGACCCACAGCCCTTTGGGTCACCTTGATCCAGAGATAAGGGTTAAACTCAAGTTTTGTTTTTCTTTAAAAAGGTTTTAAGTCACTTTTTGGACCAAAAAATAGTGTGCCTGCATAGGTAACACAACAGAAAGTTCTGAGTCTGCTTGAAAACAATAGCATCACCACAAACACAATTCAATTACCAGGCTAAAGGCTAAATAAACGTATGTGTAGATGTGTGTATATTGAGTTGTGTATCTGCAGATTAATTACTTTGGCTTACAAGTCATGGTGTCAAGATGATGCAATAGATGGATGGATGGATGGATGGATGGATGGATGGATGGATGGATGGATGGATGGATGGATGGATGGATGGATGGATGGATGGATGGATGGATGGATGGATGGATGGATGGATGGATGGATGGATGGATGGATGGATGGATGGATGGATGGATGGATGGATGGATGGATGGATGGATGGATGGATGGATGGATGGATGGATGGATGGATGGATGGATGGATGGATGGATGGATGGATGGATGGATGGATGGATGGATGGATGGATGGATGGATGTGCGTCAGTGCGTCTTCACTACACTCATCTATTCTGTTTCTACTGATTTCAATTTCACCTCTATTCAGCAACAGTTATGTGAGGTTTACAATTTAAGAATTAATCTTAATCTGTGAGAGCAGGTCTCTGGAGAAGTGAGTTGCTCGTGGCTTGCATCACAAATGCAAATAAATAAATAAAAATGGTTCTTAAAATGGCACTGGTGGAGAAACGACTCACCCAGAAACATTGATTATATTCCTAACTCTAACCTGAGATTTTCTAGGTGTACTTTGATGCATCGATTTTTTTGGTCCTGCTTTTCACAGTCGCATGGATGTTGTTAGTTCACACCATCTTGTATCGGTTTCAGAAACAAGTCCTGATGAGACACTTCGGTACGAGCCACAGCTCAACATATCAATAAACTGAATATTGATTTTGTACAGAATAAGACAAAAGATTTGATAAATAATGCCGTTAATATGCCACAGATTTGAATTTCAATGTTGATTGAAGTTCAAAATCAACTCACAATCCACCATGATAGTCTGACACTGTTATTCTTACTCAATGTATCATTTAATATAATTTCAGAAGTTGCATTTCTATATTTTCCTTCTGGTACCGGTGGCTTTCATTTTGCTTCATTTTCTTTAAATAATATTTGATTGATAAACATATGGATAAATGGATGGATGGACAGATTCAAGAATGGATTGGAGGATGATGGATGGATGGATGGATGGATGGATGGATGGATGGATGGATGGATGGATGGATGGATGGATGGATGGATGGATGGATGGATGGATGGATGGATGGATGGATGGATGGATGGATGGATGGATGGATGGATGGATGGATGGATGGATGGATGGATGGATGGATGGATGGATGGATGGATGGATGGATGGATGGATGGATGGATGGATGGATGGATGGATGGATGGATGGATGGATGGATGGATGGATGGATGGATGGATGGATGGATGGATGGATGGATGGATTTTGATTTTGTCCAAATTTACTGAAGCAATAAATAAATAAATAAATGTTTTGGTCCTTTGTATCTTATTGATTATCCGAGAGACAAGAATAAATTCACAACCAGAAAAATATGAATAATTTGGATATGAAAATCTGTTCCAATGAATCTTATCGACTTGAAGGTTTGTAAAGTACATTTAAAAATGCATCTTTCCTGAGGCGTTTGGTCCTTGAGCAATACCATGAACCTTGAATTCCTTTTGACTAGAATTGGATTCCACAGTTTATTTAGATCACTAGTTGTTATAATATAATATTTTTACGTTTCAATTTTGAGGAGAATGGTGAATATACTGGATGTTTACACGAAAAAAAACAACAACAAAATCAACAACATAATGTTTATAATATTGCCAATATACAAATATTAGGATATACAGTACACACATTAAAAACAATAAAAGCAACCATGAGACAAACTATAATAATAAAAAACAAATTAATGATAACAATAAATAAAACAAAATTAATAAATAAAACATTATGAATAACTTTGAATATATCAACAACAATAAACAATTATAACAAGACAATATCTACTTGAGCTAGAAAGATAACCGTGATCATTTTGGTCCCAATAATGGTGGATGCATCTTCTAAGTAATCTATGTACTGTCAGGAATAACTAGTCTAGCTATATACAAAAGGCCTTGTGACAGGTGTAGATGTGTAACTACAGAACGTGACTGTTCTCTATCATGTGTCACACTGACTATTGTTGAAGCCAATCCCTTAAAAAATCAAAACAAAAAACATGAATGAAGCAACATGTTTATTTGAAAAAATATGTCATCACGGCTTCGGGTCTCAAGAGCTAAGCCTACTCAAGCACCGGAGATCAGGCCAATTACATAGCCTGGATTAAACTGAAAATCCTGACAATGAATGGAAATCAGTCGCAAATAGCTTCACCGTATCCCAGCAACCAGCGATCCAGGAAGGAGGAGCACATTATCATGGATGATCCGTGATAAAGAACCAATCAGTGGTCCAGTGACGAGTTGAGAGAAAAGCAGGGAGGAAGCACTAGATTGACTTTGGTAAAAAAAAAAAAAAAAAATAGATAAACTGTGCGAGAGAGAATAAAAGCAGCAAAAGCGACGGAAGAGCAGAGAAAACATTCCGGGCTCGAGAAGGAATTAGGCAGCTTAGAGGGCATTATGTCAGTGTACATAGGATTTGGTGCATAAGTCAGGATTATGGCCCTTTGCTTTGATAGAAAATGCCACCTTATAGGAGATGGAGCCATGTTTTGTTCTCCAGGCCCGAATCAAAGAGAGAGCCCCGCTGTCAGGAGGTGGGCACCCTCTTGGGATTTTGATCTACTTCCACCTACTTTCTTATTGATCGTGTAACCAACGCAGGATGAATGATCTACTAATGATTTGTGAAAGCTTACATTTGAAATAAAATACATTACTGGTATAAGAGGACACAATCTGGCAGATTTATTTGAACATTTTCACTGTTTTGGTAGTTTTGTTGCTATGGTCGGGTATGTCAGTATTTAACCAATAGAATGAGAGATTGTGGTAACTTTATTGACTCCAGGGCTATTATCTGTTACTCTTCTTTCCAACAAATGGCTCAACTTTCTGTTGTAAATGATTGGAAACATAATGACTATATTACTCCAATACACATGTACTGTATTTACGCACAATTAGGCGAACCGGATTATAAAGCGCACCTTCTATGAATGGCATATTTTAGAACTGTTTTCATAAATAGTTTGCACCTGATTATAATGCGCATAGAATAAAAGATACAGTCAAACGTTTGACTGGGGTTGTGTTATGCATCCACTAGATAAAGCTGTGCTAAAGGGAATGTCAACAAAACAGTCAGATAAAGGTAAACTTTATTAAGTGTTCCGACAACTCCGTTCACTCCCATGGTAACAATGTTAAAATGATGTTTAAAAGGCTTCAAGCAGCATCGTGCGATACAGGTGATGTGAGAAGACAAATGTTGAGTGCGCAGCAACAACAACCAAGACCCACTCGCTCAAAAGGGTGGCAGTAATCTTACTCCATAGACGTCTGCCATGATGTGACGTGCGTCGTTAATCCCACCCAGTGATGACGCAATGATGTTGGCTCAGTTGGTGCAGAGTCATGAAAGTGTTTGTAAACAAGTCACCCACCAGGTAATGTTCATATATAAGGCTCCGTATTATAAGGCGCACTGTCGTTTTTTGAGACATTTAAAGGCTTTTAAGTGCGCTTTTAAGTGCGCTTTTAAGTGCGCTTTTAAGTGCGCTTTTAAGTGCGCCTTATAGTGCGGAAAATACGGTAAAACACCATTAGATACTTTGAAATGGATATATTTCTCGCAATTTTAATGCAGTGGCTTGAATCCAACAGTTTACTGTAGATGTTTTTGGCATCACGTTATGACCGAGTCCAAGTTCCAACAACATTCATCTGCTGCGTTCCTTGGCTGACAAGGTTTCTATGCCAGCTGATAAGCATTGTGAGGCAGGGAACACTGTGAACCACTACATTAGCCATGTGTTAAATAATGGGTTTATTCCAATGAAAAAAGCAGAACATGTCAAATCTAGAGGATAGAAAACACAGTATATTTTAATATATATATAATCTTTTTTTTTTTACCACATCCCTCCGGCCCATCCTGAAGTTGTGATCCATTTCAAAAAGACTGAATTGAATTTCTCTCATCCCCGCACACCCCCGAATTGCCACTATTCACTTGCTTCTGCACTTTTATTGTCATCATGGAGAAGGATACTGTGAAAAAAATCCTCCTACACAGTAATGTGCTGTTTTGCACCACAGGCTCTCGCCCCGGTGCCTCGGTAAATAGGACTATTGTGTGGAGTGTATTACCCAAAGGTTTTCCTCTCATCTCTCCCCAGTGGTTTGTGGTGAGTCTTATATTGGCCTCACTTCTCCCTGTAGCCGCCGGGAGCATTGAGAGTCTGGAGAAAAAGACTTCATGTGTTCAAAGTGACAAAAACAAGGTGGTAGCTCGGTGTTGTTTAAAGATGATTGCCTCATTTCCTCCACAGCTGGCTTGTTTATTTTTGATCGGCTCACCCGGGGCACCGGTCAAGAAGATCTTCTCCGACCATCTTTCGGTGCATAGATTTTCTGAACCATTTCTTATCCTGTAGTTGAGATTACTTATCAAAGAGAAGTCATTTCTGCTGGAAATGTTGATGAGATTGCAGGCATTAAATAAGATTTTGATGTTTTTCAAAATATAATAAACATTTGGATCAGGACTCAAGCAAAATATTTATTATATAATATATATATACAGTATAATATATATATATATATAAATATAACGTTGTATGTTGAAGTATACTGACAGTCAGTATAGCTGACCTTGGTTGCTGCACCTGCAACCTTGGCTGGATGGATGTTGAAAAATTAGATGAAAAACATCTTCATTTATATGTCACTTGAGTGAGCTTCTCTCACGGTGCTACAGCTGCTAAAGGTGCTAAAGAGATCTTCTTGGACTCAAAATGACCAGCATGAACGCATGCTCCTCTCCTGGATTAACAAAGTCTATCTGATCTAATGAACGGAGCTGTGTTTGACTAAAATGTCTAAAAAAAAATAACAACCTGAAAACATTTGCACACTAACTACTCCCTTAATATTAGCTCTTTAGCTCAAATATTAAACAAGTTACAGTCTTTAAAAAGTTGCAAGTCCTCTAACGTTAGCAGCATTAACATTTTCAAAATCTGCCGCAGTCAGCCCAAAAGATGTCCATGCAAACGTGTTGAAGGGACAATGAAATATTAAAAAATAAATTGAATATATTTTTTGTGGTTTTGCATTCCATAATGATGACGATGTTGTTCTATGTTAATCTTTGTAACCAATTTCTTTGTGTTATTTCATTTGATGTATGTTCTTTATATTTGCACTTTCTTCTATTAATTTGTTCTTGTTTTAATGAAATTATTGTCTGCTGTGAAGTGGAAACCCAATTTCCTAATCTATCTAGTATTCCCAGGGGCAACTCTGGGTACTTCAGCAACTCCATTTTATAAACTACTAAGTAGAGATTGTTAGTTTTGTTGAGTCAGAAATAGGTCTTTAGTAATTTTCTTTAAAAAAAAGTTTCCATGTTTTATCTCATTTTTTTCTCTATAAACTTTTCCAAAAACTGCCTGAATCGCAAAGTTTGACATGAAGGTCGAGGCAAAGTCGATGATTCAGTGATTGAAAAGGTTTTCAGGCTTCAATCAAATAATACCAGAGTAACCTTTTAAATCTTAAACCTGTTAATAAAAGTTAATACCGCTGCCCGGCCTATTGTTGTACTAACAGCGTGCATTACACTAGTTTTTATTTATTTATCTCCTCTCTTGCCCTCGGTTTGACATTTCTGTATATTCCGCCGACTCCTTTTTGCAGCTCGGATAGAAGTAAGAGCCAGAAAGTCAAAACTTCTCTGAACTCCTCGAACAAGTTGAAAGTTATAAGGGTGAGTCTGCCCTGAACAAGTGGCCACATCGTGCCATGACTCACACTCACACAACCCCTGAAGGCATGCGAGCTCTGATGTCTCCCTCTATGTGTTTCTGCCTCAGCCTCAGTCTGTCCTTCTTTGCGTTGCATCTCCATGTCAAACAGAGTCAGCGCCCAGACCACGGGCCTGAGGGAACATGAGAGACAAGTCTGCAAGTCCCTTCTCTTCATCTTTCTCCTTGACATTTCCTCCTCTTTCCTGGCACGGAACAGGGAACATTTTGTGGAAAAGGTTTTTTTTTAAAGATGAAGACTTTTCATTATGGGCTGCTTTAGAACACTTTAAAAGATGCCGCCGCAGGTGATTCAGGTTATTTTTCACTGGATTTTTCTATGTTTTTTTTAATCTTAAATCTAGTTAATACATTTTATTGAAAATAATTGAAACTAAAACACTAATGGTTGGTTAAAGAACAGTTTTATTTCTAAACTCAAAATACTTCAGCGTTGTGAGTGGAGTCCACTTGTTGATAAACTTCACTGAATTAAATAAAAGTTGAACATTCTGGTTCTTAAGCCAAGTAGATACTAGTCATGAAACAGCTGATGAGGTATCATGATACAGTACATATATATATATATATATATTTTTTTATACCCGTCTGGTACTATCAGTGCGAGCAGGACTGGTGGTCTAAAATCCAGTCTTTGACAGCCTGTGAGAAGCGAAGAAAATCTTCTTTGTTCCTTAGATTGTCTGGGAGCCTGTTCCATTCTTTGATGCCTTTGTATGAAAAGGCTGATCGAGAGAATGCAGACTTTCTTTTGGGAACATTGCAGTCGCCCCTGGACACTGACCTTAAAGCTCTGCTCGTTAATTGAGAGCGTTGCTGTATAAAGATCATAAGGTCAATCAAGGTTTATCGAGGTCAATAGTTTTATTTAAGCAGTAAATCAGTGATAAAACTAAAGTAAATACTGGGTGGTTTTTACAAACGCACACTTCCATGAAGGGAATCTCGCTTCACTTACCTGACACCAGTCATGTGTTTGATACAACCTTTAGATGTCACATGGCATCGTTTTAAAACTTAGACTGCCATCTAGTGGCCTTTTGACATGAATACACTGTATTCCTGAAGCTTCATCAAACCATTACAACTTGATACCATCGATGAAGTGAGTTCACCTTGGAGGTCTTCAGTTTGTTCCAACACCGGACTGGTCAATGGCAGCGATCTTCAAAACACAAAATCAACAGTAAAAATTGAGAGCATGCTAATACAATATTTCTCTGCAACTCAATGGGGTGACCTTATGAGAGAAAGAATAATGTTTAGTTTCCTAACTTGTGGGGGGATTTTCCTTCTCCTTGGCCTTCACATACATTTTCTGGGACCACGTAGTGTCAGTAAAGTTGTACCTAAAGTAGGAAAATACGTTACAAAAGTCAAAGCAAAACAGACAAGAATGACTCATATATAAAAGATAATAAGCTACACGTAACACAAACCTGGCAGATGCTACTTAGGTTTTGTAAAAAAAAAATACAGACTCAGCCTTTATTGTTATCCTTAGTTTCAAGTTTCCATCATTGAAAAGTGAAGGCCCTTCTTGACACATGATGCAACAGCAAACATCATGAGGCTTTTATTGAAAAGTGAAGCTATTAGCTTAGCTTGAGAAACATGGGCTGCTCAGTCTCATCGATACACAGACAGACGTTTCAAGCTATCTTTGGCTCCTTTTTTGCTCTTCCTTCAGAACATTTCAAGATGAAAGTCGGTTAAGCGGAGAGAATCATGTTTTCTTGTTGACGGGTCTCTGGAAAGACAATAAAGAATGGGAGTGGGAGGGAAAATAAATAAATAAACGAGGGAACAATTAAGAACGGCGAGCGTTTGAAGCCGTAAACACGCAGATTGCGAGTGGTAAAGAAGGAATGTGAGCATCCCTTGATGATTTATACGCTTATTATCTCGAGCACTTGTGTCTGTGAATGCGGGCTGTCACGGAGGCACCCTGGCAGGTCTCATCCCCTCGCATTCAGGGAACTGGGCCAATCCCCGGGGCCTAAAGTTTTTGGCATTAGTGTTCTTTGGAGTAATCCCATTGGCTTCTTTTTGCTGCTTGTCACCATGAGATAGGTGGTTCCTTCCCTGCCAGGGTCCCTCAAGCCGACTGTTGTGCTCAATGATCCGCCTCACAATGTCTGTCCATCTTTTTCCCGTCTTCCTTCAACTGAAACTCAAGCTGTTTTTTATTAGAAATGCCTCGTTCTTGTTATTCGCTGCCATTAAACATTTCAGCATTTCTGTCCGGATTAATGAGAGCTGAAAGGTGGCGTGTGCTTCCTGAACTCTGGTCGTCGCTGATCTAATTCCACATGGTTCAGATATTTCATTGAGTCACGTTCAAGTCTCTGATAAGACAGAATGCGAAGTGAAAGGAGGCTAATGGGGTTGCCGGGCAAGGTTCGAAAGTTCATCCCAACTTCCTGGCTGTGGATTCACGGTTTTGTTTCAAGAATCTCTCTGGGTTCTGCAGCGCCCCGCGGTGGGGGACGGGTCTTGACCAGTCCGCAGAGCAGAATACTAATTGGATTCAGTGCCGAGACTTCTTTTGTAATAACAAGAGGATAATAAGAGGATAAAAAAACTGCTGGTTTATTATAAATTAATCTCTGAGCAGGAGATTGAGTGCTTTAAAGTAGGGTGAACGTATGTCCTCTTTTTTATAGAAAATAAAAAGTAGCAATATACTGAAGTCTCAATGCCTCTGTAGACAAAGAGAGTCATTATCAGAACTTTAAACACAACATTGTATGTCAAGTAGCATCCCTCAACAGCTCCCTGTAGGCTTTGCCGCCCAGACTATCAATAACAACCGTTATCACTACAGTATTTACCATTATATAAACTCTATACCTTTCATGTTATTCAATTTTGTTGAGGCATGACTTATATTACATAATTGTAGAGATGTGTCGAAGAGGTTTCATGAAACAGTTTCATAGTGAAGCCACTGTGTCATTAAACATTTTTAAAGTGAAGTCACTGTGTCATGAAACAGTTTCATAGTGAAGCCACTGTGTCATGAAACAGTTTTTAAGTGAAGTCACTGTGTCATGAAACAGTTTCATAGTGAAGCCACTGTGTCATGAAACAGTTTCATAGTGAAGTCACTGTGTCATGAAACACTTTTATAGTGAAGCCACTGTGTCATGAAAGAGTTTCATAGTGAAGCCACTGTGTCATGAAATGGTTTCATAGTGAAGTCACTGTGTCATGAAACAGTTTCATAGTGAAGCCACTGTGTCATGAAATGGTTTCAAAGTGAAGTCACTGTGTCATGAAACAGTTTTATAGTGAAGCCACTGTGTCATGAAACAGTTCCATAGTGAAGTTACTGTGTCATGAAACACTTTTATAGTGAAGCCACTGTGTCATGAAACAGTTTCATAGTGAAGTCACTGTGTCATGAAACAGTTTTATAGTGAAGTCACTGTGTCATGAAACACTTTTATAGTGAAGCCACTGTGTCATGAAACAGTTTCATAGTGAAATCACTGTGTCATGAAACAGTTTCATAGTGAAGCCACTGTGTCATGAAACAGTTTCATAGTGAAGTCACTGTGTCATGAAACAGTTTCAGAGTGAAGTCACTGTGTCATGAAACAGTTTCATAGTGAAGTCACTGTGTCATGAAACAGTTTCAGAGTGAAGTCACTGTGTCATACCTTTAAAAGGCCACTAGATGGTTGTCAAAGTTTGAAAATGATGCCAAGTTTCATTGACTTACAGATACAGATACAGACTGTTTTTTGTAGAGGAGATATCATTGTTTGATGATATATGTCTTGTACTGTTTATAGAAATAACTCAAAAACTTTAAAACTCACCTGGTTAAGTGTATTTTTTCAGAATTCAGAATATGCATTTAACTGAGTTAGAAATGATTCAAAAACATTTTGCAACAACTACACTTTTCGTAGTTACATCCTCATTCTGGGTTTTCAGAATATGAAGGATATAGAAGAAATGTTTTCACCAAAGATAATGAACTTCCTTAGAATATATATATATATTTATATATATATATATATATATATATATATATATATATATTATATATATATATATATATATATATATATATATATATATATATATATATATATATATATAATTATATGCAACGCAGACAACCTGAACAGGATGTAATACGCCCTTCAGTACAGAAAATGTCAGAAAATGTCTGATCATCTATAATATATTAATAAAATGTCGGCATGAAATACGGTATATAAACTATTAATTTATTACAAGTTGGAATTTGATTTGCTTACAGTTAAAAATGTGTTTGATTAAGATGGAAATTGTTTAAAATGTTTGAATAGTATTGAAACATAAAATAAAAATATAATTACCTTTTGCTATCTTAAATGAATGTTTGTTCACTTGTTTATCACTACTTTCTTCTTTTCAATTGCCCTGTGCTTTTTAGACCTTGAGAAAAAAAAGACCACATAATACTAAAAATCCAATCAAACCAATGAATTAAATCAGCTCTCTCATGACTGTGGTGTCCAAACACTTTTTTCTGCGTGAATCTTAAGTCAGGGAATTTTTTTTCTATTGATTTGACTTGATGTTGTTTTTTTTAACATATCCTTGTTGGAGTTGTGCATTCATGTTGGGTGTCTAGTATCTTGAAGTTCCTGCGTCTTCAACCATCATCTTGGACATTCAGTAAATGAGATAATATATAGGGATAAATCATACTTCTTATTAAATTAAATTAAAAAGTTTACCTAAAGATCACCTTCAAGTGTATGAAAGGAGCCAAAGTGATGGTATCAGTAAAGTCCCATTTTTATGTCTCAGGCAATCCAAGGTGATATTCCTGCTGATGTAAGCATTCCCAGAATGTGATATTGGAGTCAGGTCTGTAAAAACCTCGGGCCACTGTGAGTCATCTGTGAGAAATTCCCCTCTGTCTGGCCCGGGCTATGCCACTTAAGGACTTAGATGGAGTATATCAAATCTGTGAATAGTCCTTTACTGCACAGGATAAAAAAGATTAAGGCATTTTAACCCCTAGGAACTTGCTGTCCTTTTGCTCCCTTCATCCAGGAATTAGTCTGGCTTTTGCAATTGTGTCTCGGTGTTGATGGCGCAGTGAGATGTGGGGCACTCAATGGGGGCCGCTGGGTAGCTTTGGACCTGTGCCCGGATGCTCTAAGACCAGGGGGAGAAAAGAGGTCCTTCAGTCCCAGTAATGGTATAATGGGAGGGGAGGTGGGTTTGAAAAGCTTCAGTGGTCAGCTGGAAACACACCACTGCTCTTTTCTTCTCTTTCCCTTTTGTCTTTTGTCTCATTCATGGACTCGGGCTGAGTTCTCTCCTCCATCCCCGCTGTGCCAATAGCTCTCTATATATGGTCAGATGCGTTCAATCCACTCTAAATCCCCACGGTTTAGTTCAGCAGCAGCGCTCGTTCTGTTGGAGGCAGTCTTGACCGATGCCCCGACCCCGTCTTTCTTCCTGATATCCCACAGATTTTATTAGAGACCAAAAATAAATCACTTTGTAATTCCTGAAGAGAGGAAGAGAGAGAGACAGAGAGACAGAGGGAGAAAAACAAGTCCATATTATCTTGCTTGGGTTGGAATTCTCTGGTATTATTCCGGGATTTATTATCCGATGCACAATGAGAGGATCAATATATAATTGATTAAATTTATCTATGCTGAGGCTTAAGAGTAGAGGATTTGCTTGAGCCCATTGTACGTCATTTGAGGGAATGAGAGAAATAGATTGAAATTTATATATATTAGTTCAAATAGCTGGACCTCTGGATAACACAAGGTAACTTGTTTGCTATTTTATTATATTTTCTTTGACATTTTGGTCAACTTCAGATAAAGAAAACATGTTCAAGATTCAATTTGTTTGCATATTATTTCTTTTTGACATTCTTTGTATTTAAATATCCTTCTGTAACACGAAAGGAAAATTAAACGATGAAGTGTAGTTATATCCTAATCAAATGAAAAAGGCTCATGTTATTTATTGTGTAATATTTCATTTAGGCCTTTTCAATAAAACACTTTAATTTTCTGATATTACCCAAAAAATGACCTAAAAACCAAAATACTTCTTACAAAAATCAGTTACAGTTAAATTATGAAATAGTTAGGCATCTAAAACATTTATTCATAATTTGGGCCGTATAAATACAGTGGGAGGAAACCATGGAGATCATACAAACTAACAACTTAAAATGCACTTACTCACCTGTTTCAAATGTTGAAGTCTTTTTCTCCAAGATCCAAGTCCCTCATCATGACCATGTTTTGAATTTATTACTTTAAGTTGCTCTGAAATCTGGGTATACGAGAGGTTACGAGAGTCCATTATGACGTAATAATGGCTTCACACCTCCAGCCAGCTGTAATCACGCCCGCTTTGGTTATACAACAAGTCCCTTGGAGGTGGAGACTTCCAGGATTGATGACGCGCTGTGAAAAACCTCCATGCTTAACCAATCACAGCCGAGTGGGTGTGGTTATGGTCAACAAGATTTAATCTCCAGAAAAAGTGTTTTCAGCGGGCGGAGCATAAAGGGCAATATTTCAATGAAAAGACAGTTTTGTACAAACACACACTGATGATAAAATAGAGTCACACATCAAATAAGACACACTTGAATCAACACATTATAGTTGCCGTTTAATTAGGTTTTAAGTAAGGCCAACAAACACGTGGTAAAAGTAAGTGGTATTCTGGGTTATAATTTTGACGAACAAATAATCTGACATTTTTAAACAATCAATAAAGTTTTACCTTACCTTACCTTACCTTAAATGTTGTCCAACTGTTGCTGAAGGAGTCAGAAGGAAGTTTTTAGTGATTGGGTTACGAGGCCTCATGAAACAGATGATGAAGTATAATGATCCAGCGACTTCCCTTTTAAAGGCCACTAGATGGCACTATTGTAAAAAGATGTAAGATTACATTGAATTAGTGGCTCAGAGCCAAAGATCATAAAACAGAGATCGCCATCTAGTGGCCTTTCACAAAGAAGACAATGTATCTTGATACAATATCAGCTATTGTTCGCTATTTTACTTATTTATTAATTAATAACATATAAAAGAGTCCCTTTTTCAAACAATTTTGATTGCTCCATGTCACATAAAAATCATTGTACAATCAGACACTTTTGTTTTACCTTAATCTCTGAAACCAAGAATGTACTCCAGTGAAATGTCAATTACTTAACACAGATACAATCTCTCAAACTGCTACTTAACATAATCTATGAGTGTTTTGGTAACAAATTTAGGAAGACTTTCACAAATCAAATGTGAAGCATATGCTGTGGGTTGAAGACCCATTAACAAAATGGGAAGCATATTAAAACCCAGTGTGCAAAGTGAATATGTTAATACTCCATTAGGCTTGAGAAATGCACAGGACTTATTACTAAGATTAGTGTCTACAGCGAACTGTGCCTGCATCGACACTCAACGTAATGACTGGCAAGCGGAGGATAAGATCTATCGCAGCAGATGTTGCTCATCTCTCATAACATGTTTGTGTCACCGCCGCTCCCCTCTAATGCCTTCATTTGATACCCACACATCCGTGAGCCTCCCGTTTTAGAAGCCGTCTGTGTCTTCCTGATTTAGATCTGTTCGATCACAGTCATCATCTCGCCGGTCGTGACTGATATCTGTCTTCTTTGATCTCGTGCAGATATTTGAGAATCACGGATGAACAGAAGCAGTTTGCTTGTTTGGTGAGTGGAAATCAATTCGAATCATGGTCAATGCATGGCCTGGGATTGAGTTGCCGTGGATCTGTCGTGTTTTTGAGGAATTTCCCTATCGCCACTTTCCCCAAGGATGATTGCTATTGAGTTATTGCTAATGTATGGTTTTTGAAGAAGCGATGTGTCTCTGCTTTGTCCTGCTAAGATCGGAACTTTCTCGTCTTGTCCGGTACAATAAGTCTTGGCAGACATTGAGGGAGTTGTTGTTTGGCCTGATGGAATATTTCAGTTTATATCGACGATACAATGTTAAGATTTTTAAATGGCAAAGGTTTAGAAAAATTACACTGTATCCTCTCGTCCTCAGTCATCGCCATGATTTGACACAATTTCAATGTCCCGGAAGTTTGATTGATACAAAAAAAATGAACACAACGTGAATATATGCTATACTTGTAAATATAAAAACTATATCATTATTTTATTGGAAATAGACTTTATTGCACGTTACAGTTCTGTCCAATATCGATTAAGTGTAGTGGAAAATAATATCGCAATACACGTCTTTATGATACTTTCTAACACCCAAAGTAACTTCATTTCAGATGTTTTGCGTTATAAAAAGGAATTAAATAAAGGCGCATCAGCAATAGATTAGTTCAACTTGCCCTTTGGTGTCTTGGATTCATTTGTTTTTGTTTTTTTTAATGTCACTGGAATAGACTTGTTGGTAAAATTATGATTTATGACTTGCATTTGGTAAATAACAGTAAATATAATAAACTTCCACACCTCAAAAATTGGCATGTTGATGACAATTTCAATACTTTTTTAGCACTTTGTTCATGCCTCACTTTCCCTGGAGCGGTGTCTGTAGGTTCAAGTTGTCTTGTAGTAACTGAATGCACTTTACTTTTATTAACTCATGTAGATGGTTAGATACACATGGAGAATCTTCTGCCATGAAACTTGACATTGTGCGTAAAAATAAGAACTTCAGTGAACCGCTAAAACAGGACCCGGACTTGGTTTTAGTGATTAATGTGTATCAAGCATTTTTCATATCAACCTAGACTGTGTTGTAATGAAGGGTTGATGAAGCTTCATGAAGCCGAGTCCTATTTTACAGTCGGCTTAAATTGTGTATATGAAATGAAGAGAGTGAATTTAGGGGACTCTAAAAATAACCAACCAACCTATCACTAGTGAGTTTGTGGTTGTACTCTCCTGGGATGAATCCCTTTGGACATGTTTTAATTGTGATTAAAGGGGATTGTGTTGAAATTGTCATACTTTTGTAAAAAAAAATGTTCCAAAAGTGTATTTTTTTCAGTATTTAGAATTGTGTTGAAACTCCTAATGACATGGGTATTATATTCTGCATACGTCTTACCCATTTGGAAAAATGATATTGCATATGTTACAGGTGCCAGAGTGCTCGACCACGTAACAAATATCTGTTTGTGAAGGTGGAAACGGGAGAAGAAACCTTCACGTGTTACGTTCTTCAGACTCAGACACAATCAATTGAATTGTATCAACAATCCACGTTCGCAAACCCTCTATATTGAGTCTCTATCAAGTGTAGTCCTGAGTCATCCATCAGGCTACTCGAACAATAATGCCAAACTCAAAATGACGAAACATAAAGTTGAAATGATATCGAGATCATCGTAAGCTCCAACATTTAATGGCATGAAACATATCCACACCCGATTCAACCACACCTACAAACACACAGACACCTTTTTCTGTACCACTGACCTGTTTGTGAAGGTGGAAACGGGAGAAGAAACCTTCACGTGTTACGTTCTTCACACCTACAAACACACGGACACCTTTTTCTGTACCACTGACCTGTTTGTGAAGGTGGAAACGGGATAAGAAATTACAAGGTGTCATCAACAAAGTCGCATCTGAGGAACGCTCCGAGTGCTACCTTTTATACCTGAGTATAAAGTATAAATGAGAATTTGAAAATTCTCATTTACAACAAAATGAAAAGGCAATTAATTATAAAATGTAAAAAAATAAATAATGAAATATGTAGTTTCCAATAGCTGCCTTTTATAATAGCAACAAAAAAAACGTACACATTAAATTATTATGAGTAATATATGTTAATATGCAATAACGTGCTTTGAATTCAGTGTAATAAAATACCAAGATTTGCCAAGATTTTGATGCACATTTGCAAATAGAAAGGAAACAAACAGGTCCACAAAAAGCGACACAAACCACTCAGTGGGACAAAAACCCTCTCAGCGGGTTTTGAAGATGCGGAAGGAGAGCAAAATAAAACGAGTTGCCGATGACCCCGGTGGGAATGTGAGCGCTGGGTTTGCTCATTGGCTGAATGCAAGACATATTGAGGCTAAATTGAGCTCAGCTCCGGCGAAGCAGAGACCGACTGTGCAATGATGAGGCCATATTCTCTTTTACTTTTGGAGTGCTCACACATGCAGAGTCTGTGTCCTGAAAAAACAATGCAATTCATTTGGGAGAAAGGTTCAGACCCTTGTTTTATTTCTCTTCTCATAATCCCCCACTGTTGGCCTCCCGACCGCGAGTCTAAAGGTACTGAAAGTCTGCCTGTATTCTCCGCGACTCATTGAGCTTGCCTTTTAACACTGCCATAATTAGTTTTTACCCAGCCTCCAGCCTGCAGCGTCTGCTTTTGTGGACCGTGTCTGTCTGAGAATCGAACCTGTCTGGCAAACAGAAACAAACTGCCTCGCACAACTCTACTTGTTTGTACGCCTCTTTACCAGATTGCTTATTGAATACAGGATGTGACAGCTTAAGGTGCCTAAAGGGGGATAGTCTTGTGGTCCACACCAAAACACGATGTTCTAGGACACCTGTCATTTTTTTTCAGTCGTTTACTGCATCCTGTAATTAATCTGCCTGTACGTTTAATTAAAGGTGAAAGTTGCGGAGGTAGTTGAAAGTAATTGCTACGGCGTGAGTCAACCTGAGAACAATGTGACAGCTAATGCGTCATGGAAGGTGGGACACATCACATCGGTTCATCTGGGAATGACCTCACAGATGGTCGCTCAGAATAAGTGACAAAATTATAGCAATTAGAAGAAAAATAATCAAGTTTAAGATGGCATGAAAGTACAAAACAGTAGAGATGTGTTGATGAGGATTCATGAAACAGCCGATTAGGTATCATGATACAGTGTCTTTATTTTGGAAAACCACTAGTTGCCACTCTAAGTTTGAAAATGTGGCCATTGCTTTATTATTTAAGACAGGCTAACCGTAAAAGATCCAACGAAAAGTCCATGAAGTAACCAAAACAGAACCAGAGGCGGGAAGCAGACAGTGGACAGTCACTAAAGAAAATCATAGCAGAGGCAAAGCCTACAACGTCCATAGAAAAAACAAGTTATCCAATAAATTCCGATAGGAGCAGAGAACAAACGGCCGGTACCAGGTTTGGAAACTTGATTCAATGGAGCAGAGTTCATGGACTGTCTGAGTTTTATGCATCCCTCAGTGCTGATTGTGAATTTGTGTACAGCCGGTGCTTCCCCACATGCGTCAATACAAAACAACGTAGAATGGAAACAAGGCTACAAAATAAGACAATAGGCACAGAATCATGACAGATGGCCTTGGTTAAAATCCAATTAAAACTGGAATAATTAGCAAACTTGGCGAGCCATATCGGATTCGGCTTCATAGTTTCAAAATGACTGTATCATGATACCTCATCAGCTGTTTCATGGAACCTCATCAACCCATAATTCCCTTAACAGGTAAATTGAACGACATTCTCCATTCTTACTGAAACTTTTTTATCAGGAGACACAAAATGTATTTTAAGAAGAAGTCAGTGATCCTATCTGTCTTTTTTACCTCAGATATATTCCCATTTGTAATTTTTAATGTAAAAAATGGTGAAGCCCCAAGAGAGAGGTGGTTTGGCTACAGAAACAAACCAAATTATTAAGTAATAAACCTGGGATACTAGAATAACAAAAGTAAAATTGTAAGGCCTATTGAGAGTGGTTTTAGCAGAAGGACAATAATTAAACCATTAGAGTGAAGGGTCTGCTACCAGGAGAGGTTGATAACTGCTCAATGGTAAGTATGTTCATTGTGATATTATCGAGTTACTCTCTGTTTTAGGATGAGTGGCAATTTTTTTTAATTTTACCAAAGTATTAGGCCAAGTCAAGATGAAAGACCAACTAAAGAAGTTGTCACATTTTAATTCTTTTTTTTCTTTTCTTTTTTTAACCCACAATACTGATCAATCCCTCTATAACTGACTCTCAAATCATGTTTTATCTTTTACGGTTAGCCTGTGTTTAATATTAAAGCAATGGCCACATTTTCAAACTAAGAGTGGCAACTACTGATTTTTCAAAATAAAGACACTGTATCATGATACCTTATCGGCTGTTTTACGAAGCCTCATCAACACAAAACTAGCAGATGCATGTTAATTGAAGCTTTTGCCTGTCAAAACAAAAAATGTCACCACTTGCAACAGATCCAAGCTAATAGCTCTTAAACAACATTTAATAGTTATCTAAATGACGTATAACTAATCGAATAACTGTTCAGTGATAGAAATAAAATAGCATTTAATAGTTATCTAAATGACGTATAAATAACCGAATAACTGTTTAGTGATAGAAATAAAATAGCATTTAATAGTTATCTAAATTACGTATAAATAACCAAAATAACTGTTTAGTGATAGAAATAAAACGTATAATGCCCCAATCTAATCCAAGAAAAGTGCCTTGAGATTATTCATCGAAACAAAATCCTACTTTTCTCCCAACCTGCGTTCTGCAACCTTTCGATGATTACGGACAAAAGCACACTTGCCACAACTGATAATGGCATGTCATGCTAGATTTAGGAAAGCAACAACCCTCAGCCGAACAACATCTGTGACGTGTGTGCGAGGAAAAGGAAACAAAGCAATTTGAGAAAGCATCTGAGCCGAGTCGTTGATGGTCCAGTGACAACATTTCGCACTTGTTGGTGGTTGGAGGAAGAGAGTCAGATGTAGATCGAAGAAAAACTGTAAGAACAACAATGAGAAACTGTGCGGATAAAACGAGTGATGAAACGAGGTCTCATGAAACAGTTTGGAGGTGAAGCAACTGTGTCATAAAACAGCATCTTAATTTTAAAAGGCCACTAGATGTCACTCTCTGCTTTAAAATCTTGATCTACTAAGTCAATGAAACTTGGCATCATTTTCAAAGTTAGACTGACATCTAGTGGCCTTTTAAAGGTAAGACACTGTTTCATGACAGTGGTTTCACTATGAAACTGTTTCATGACACAGTGGCTTCACTATGTAACTGTTTCATAACACAGTGACTTCACTATGAAACTGTTTCATGACACTGTGGCTTCACTACGAAACTATTTCACGACACAGTGGCTTCATTATGAAACTGTTTCATGACACAGTGACTTCACTATGAAACTGTTTCATAACACAGTGACTTCACTATGAAACTGTTTCATGACACAGTGACTTTACTATGAAACTGTTTCATGACACAGTGACTTCACTATGAAACTGTTTCATGACACAGTGACTTCACTATGAAACTGATTCATGACACAGTGGCTTCACTATGAAACTGATTCATGACACAGTGGCTTCACTATGAAACTGTTTCATGACACAGTGACTTCACTATGAAACTGTTTCATGACACAGTGGCTTCACAATAAAACTCTTTCATGACACAATGGCTTCATTATGAAACTGTTTCATGAC
Organism: Callionymus lyra; assembly: GCF_982586985.1. NCBI lineage: Eukaryota > Metazoa > Chordata > Actinopteri > Syngnathiformes > Callionymidae > Callionymus > Callionymus lyra. The sequence continues at coordinate 6,213,420 of NC_141821.1, forward strand.
ACAGTGACTTCACTATGAAACTGTTTCATGACACAGTGGCTTCACAATAAAACTCTTTCATGACACAATGGCTTCACTATGAAACTGTTTCATGACACAGTGGCTTCACAATAAAACTCTTTCATGACACAATGGCTTCACTATGAAACTGTTTCATGACACAGTGACTTCACTATGAAACTGTTTCATGACACAGTGGGTTCACAATAAAACTATTTTATGACACAATGGCTTCACTATTAAACTTTTTCATGACACAGTGGCTTCACTATGTAACTGTTTCATGACACAGTGGCTTCACTATGAAACTGTTTCATGACACAGTGGCTTCACAATAAAACTGTTTCATGACACAGTGACTTCACTATGTAACTGTTTCATGACACAGTGGCTTCACTTTGAAACTGTTTCATGACACAGTGACTTCACTATGTAACTGTTTCATGACACAGTGGCTTGACTATGAAACTGTTTCATGACACAGTGGCTTCACTATGAAATTGTTTCATTCACTGTTTCCCAGGAAACACATGGTCAGGGGGGAGTGATTTCCTATTTCAAGAAATCGAGCAATAGACCGAGACAAAAAGTCCTGGTTTTAGCCAAAACCATCGCTGAAGCTTTCAGTTGTTATGTTTAAACCCAGGCATCTTTACAGGTCAACATATCGACATGGACATTCATCCGCTTGGATTTGGAGTCAACCCTCGACGGGCCAAACTAAATGACTTGACAAGACTCTTCTATAGAAACAGTGTTTTTCTGTTTCCTCTTTGTGTCTCCATCGTGTTTGTTTAGCAAAGAGACTGATGAAATTCATGTGGGCAGAAGTAAACACAATATTGTGTAGTTAATCACATGTTAACACTGTCCGTCCCATTCAATTGTCACCCCGATGCCCCCCCCCCTCCACGCATCAGCTTTCTGAAGCTGAGGGTCTTTATTCACAATTGTTTAATCAAGATGGCGAACAGGTTTAATTAACCCGCGGTGATCAATGTTAATGCCAAACGTCTGCCAGTGCTCCTGCATAAAGCTTTTACAAGACAGAGCCCTTTTCTCTGAGGCTTATAAAGCTGCTCATTGCTGACCTGCTGCTGATTCAAAACTGGCCCGAGGTTGGTAATGAACAGTGTTATAAGGTTGCAGAAGCACTGGGAACTTTACATGGAAGGCTGTCATTGTTACCCCAGCTTTAAAGTTCTATGATCCAACCTGTTACGTACACTATATAAACTATCTAAATATAAAGAATTTGATGAAATACGCTGTTGCCGTGACTCAAATACTTCTCTTAGTGAACTTACAGTTAGTATGCATCAGGATAGTGTACGTACTAACTAGTAACTATTTCTCCTACTTCAGATAGTATGTCTCAAATCAAACTCTGCTGCTACACACTAACAGGAAATGGCGTGACAGCTACTTCTTCTACTACTATTTAACGATGATTTCAACCAGCTGTTGGAACACTAGCGACCCCTGCTGGCAGCACGTTTGGTTTGGATCAAGAAATATGAGAAACCAAATATTAGCAACATATTTACGCTGGTATCAGCACTGAAGACATGTCGTCCTCCTACTGCTGCTGAAAATGCACCTGTAAGTATATATATATACTGTATATATATATATAACTATACCCGTTTAGGGTAAAAAGTGTGCATCGATCCATACTCAGTTTTGTGGGCGTTTTAGTGATATTTTAGGGGGGATGGAGCACTACATTTCGCATAATAAGAATTGAGACGCACTTATGCCATAAGAATACTAAGTTTAAGTACGTAAGTATGCGATTTGAGACACCTTTTAAGCTTAAAATACATTTCAAAATCAAATCATCCCAAAAAGTCTAGCGAGAAAGACAATTACTTCAGATAATGACTGAAATTATACACATTTTTCTCATTTAATATACTGTATTTTATTTATATGTCGCCATTCAATTGAAATTTGACGTATATGATTTCCATTCGGGTTACTCTGCCTCCCTTGAGTTCCCTTTCCATTGAGCCCGGCGGACACTGGCCGAACCTCACATGTAGAGAACTTAGAAAACCAATGGTGACAACGGCACGGGGGACACCAAACCGACGGCTTGAACAAGCAAAACCTGACTGACAATTCATTGATTACTGTCTTCAGTCGCCTGATTGGTTCAACTTCATGTGCTTGACTGGTTGGACCCAAAAACCTGCACCGTCTCAGGCCTTTTCTGGACTAGTTTGACACCTGTGGTCTACATGGCCTTTTCTACCAATTTTATCTTCACCAAAATGAGACATTGTTTTTTTTTTATACTGTTTAAAATTAACAAATGGTTCTAAAATGCTATCTTATCTTAGCATGAGATACATATGGGAAACATTTCAGACAGCGATATGTGATGGTGTTTTTTATTCAGTCATTAGATAAGGTTTGTCTGTGTGTGTGAACTTATTCTCTTTTCTCTTACTCTCTCTCTTCAAGTTTATTTGGTCATTTGATTTTCAAATCTTTAACCTGGTAATGAAAGTAATTACTTCGGTATATCTAACATGTAAGATAAAAAAAAATGAACATTTTACCTAAAAAGTCAAAAGGAAAACCCAAAATGTGATAGTATCTAAATGACTGTATAACACACAACTATATCTATAACTATTCAAATGATTTGAATTGATTTAAACTTGAGCAAATGTCATTACGTTTAATGTTGTATTAGTAAATAGGAAAATGTTTTCAGTCCCTTCATTTCTGATGAAAGTTAATAGATTTGACTTTTAAAGGGATTATTTTCTTTCTCAAATACAAATTGATTAAAAAGTCGAATGGATTTGACTTTTCAATCTGAATAGAAAATGATGCTGAGGAGCATTTAAACCTTTTTTAATGCAACCTTTTTATCTTCCGGAACAACGAGAAAATTTCACAAAAGAAAATCACGTGACCGTAATAAAGCTTAGAGTACTGATTAGTACTGCAGTACTTCAGTTGGGGATTTATCAAAGGAAAGACGACAAACATATTCAGATATAAAGAAATGGACATTAACACACAACAGACCATCAAAATGACTGTTTAGATGATGTGTTGGATTCAAATATTTACAACAGGCTACTGAAAAATATATTATGGGCAAAACTGAAGGCGAAACAAATATTTGAATCAAAACAGCAGATCCAGGAGTTTGCATTTAGTAAATTGTACTCGCACACTTACTAGAGATAACGCTAAAAAACAGGCACAGGATAAAGAACAATATCAATGAACAGGAACTTTTTTTAAGGCACAGTAATGATGGTGAAGCATCTTTTTTACATGGTTAACCAAAGTACTACAACAACATGTTGACAGATTTTTGAGTGTTGTTTATTAAATTCAAATTGGAATCAGTTTATTTAAAAGGGGTCACTGCAATTTCATTAAACACATGATTACACATGGTTAAAAAAGCCAGAATTAGCCAAAAGGTTACTTTTAATGCGTAGTCCCCTGGCAATGATGTAAAAAGGCAATACAATTACATTTAAAAAAACAATATACATGTACAATATAATAGAAAATCCTGATGCAAACACTTACTTTACAATTAAGAAAGGCTTGTTTTGTAGTGTTAGCAGCTGTAGTGTTGAGAATCCACTTTTAAATATATAGAATAGAATAGAATAGAAAAGCTTTATTCATCCCCAGAGGGGAAACACACTTTTACAACATCGCAGTTTAAAAAAATAAAGTGCAAGGAAAAAAATAAAAATAAAAGAGATAATACAAAATAAAATAAAAACGATCTTAAAAATATACAAATTATTTACAAAATTAGAAATTTAACACTATTAACAAAATACAATAGAATAAAATAAAATAAAAATAAAAACAAAAAAATAAAATAAAACACACAAGAAGAAAAACACACTACGGATTAGCCTCAGGATATTTAAAGTAGAGAGTTAAATATCCTGACACCAGTTGGGATGAAGGACCTTCTATAACGCTCCGTCCTACACTGGGGGTGCCTGAGCCTGAGTATATATGTTTATTTATATTATATATTGTAATGTTTTGATTGTTTAAGCGCTTTGTGACCCTGGTCTGGTCTTAAATATAAATTACTTACTTACTAACTTCAATAAAGATCAATAAAGTTTTACCTTACCTTACTTACATAAAATCAAGGTCAGACTTGAACATAAGACGAACTATGGATTTTTGAGAAAATTAAACAGAGTTGCAGTGTTCCTTATAGTCCTAAATATACAGTAGTCACAGTTTTTTTTCCCAAGACTACAAGTCTTCTGATACAAATTTGAGAATTGGGGTTCATGGGTGCAAACACAATACAGCCCAAAAGTTTGGACACATCTTCTCATTCAATGCTTTTTCTTTGTTGCCATGATTATTTACATGATCGATTCTCACTGAAGGCATCAAAACTACAGTATGAATGAAAACATGGGAAATAACTGAAAACGTTTTTTATATTCTATGATCGTCTATCAACCGGTAAGAATTGAGGCTCCCACAGACCTGTTAGTTTTAAGAAGGCGTTCTCTTATCAGAATGGCAGTTACCTGTTTTAACTGCACCTGTTTGAACTCATCACCTGTATAAAAGACACCTGACCACAAACTCCGACCTCTTCACAATGGCTAAGGCCAGAGAGCTTTGCAAGGACATCAGGGATCAAACTGTAGACGAGGCTGGGATGAGCTACAGGACAATAGACAAGCAGTTCGGTGAGAAGAACAAATGTTGGTGCAATTATCAGACAATGGAAGAAGTTCAAGACGACGGTCAATCTCCCTCGGTCTGGAGCTCCATTGCAAGATCTCTCCTCGTGGGGCATCAAGGATCATGAGGACAGTGAGGGATGAACCCAGAACAACATGGCAGGACCTGGTCAATGACTGAGTAGAGCTGGGACCACAGTCTCAAAGAAAACCATCGGTAACACACTCAAGGTCCCCCTGCTCAAGCGGGCGCCGATCAAGGCCTTCTGAAGTTTGCCGATGACCATCTGGATGATCCAGAGCAGGAATGTGAGAAGGTCATGTGGTCTGATGAGACATAAGTGGAGCTTTTTGGTCTAAACTCCACTCGCTGTGGAGAAGGAAGACGGATAAGAACAACCTCCAAGAACACCATCCCAACTGTGAGGCATGGAGGTGGAAACATCATTCTTTGACGCTTTTCTTACGACTGCACCGTATTGAGCGAGGATGGATGGGACTATGTATCATGAGATCTTGGCCACAAATCTCCTTACCTCAGTAAGAACATTGAAGATGGGTCGTGGCTGGGTCCTCCAGCATGACAACGACCTGACACACATAGCCAGAGCAACTAAGGAGTGGCTCCGTGGAAGCATCTCAAGGTCCTGGAGTGGCCTAGCCAGTCTCCAGACCTGAATCCAATCTTTGAGAGTCTGTGTTGCCCGGCGACAGCCCCGAAACCTGAACGCTCTGAAGAAGATCTGTATCGAGGAGTGGGCCAGAATGTTCTCCTTCAGAAATTAATGATTTTAAAATAATCCACCCTGATTTTCTGCGTTTATATTTTAGATTCTGTCCCTCACAGTTGAAGAGTATGTTTGATACAAATGATAGACTCTACATACTTTGTAATTGGAAGAACTTCAAAATCAACATTGTATCAAATACTTGTTCTCCCCTCTGTATGTGTATTTATAGTGCAGTTGCAGTATATACGGTTATGTGGGACTTGTGTACCATTTTTACCTCCATAAATGAATGGACCACAAGTTGTTCATTGGTTCCATATCTAAAATAACGATCCTCGATCTGTCCTAGACAAATTGGTTTCAAGAAAAATAACGTTGACTTACAGGCTCATCATATAATTTAGACCTTCAGGGGCCGTTATTTCTTCTTAAATGCTGGTGTTCGATGTACCACAAACTGGTGAGGTTTTTATTAAATTTCCGCGCTTTCTTCCCCTCTCAGCACCCTCGCCTCTGTCTTTTTATAAGCAGCTTAACGAGTCTCCAGGCAATTTTCGCACTCGCTGCCAGACCCCAAATTCAGTACGGGGACGCTAACTTACCTGAGGATGTTGCAGCTATTTTTACACGTCAACTTCCTCGCCACCTCGAGAAAGTCCCATCTGCATTTTTTCTTCCTCTGTCACCTCGCCGGTGCTGCTGTTTGATCAAGGATTTGTCTGCCACGTTTTATTGGTTTATACCGATGCAAGTGGAATGGATGAGAGGGAGAAGTGTGTAAAGGTCAGGTGTCGACTGAGAAATATGAATATCTCTCCACTATTGTTTGCTAGAATGATACTGTATCAATCGAGGATGTTTATTGAATTATTCATGGATGACTGGTGCCTGTCAAGAGTCTGCAGAGAAGCTTCGCCTGAATCAAGTGAACAATTTTCACAGGAAATCTTTTTTTATTTCAATTGTGAAATCGTATTAGGATGTATCATCAACAGCAGGGGTCTCAAACGGTTCCGACTCTGCCAAAGACTGTTTGGCTTTAGTTTCATTTCTTTGATTCATATTGTCTTAACGTTTTGTGGATTCTTATGATCAAAGGCAATTTAACAAAACTTTGTCAAATGTGTTTTTATCTCTTCCATATTTTATAGTTTAACCTAAATAAATGATAGCATTTGATGTGATATCGTTATTCTTTGAAGTTCAACTAATGTGTGGATTTAAGTGTGTGTTGTTGTGATGTTGGACTCTATTGTATCATCAGTGTGTGTCTGTTTGTACAAAACTCTCTTTTCATTGAAATATTGACAGTAGTAAGTAAAGTTTATTTGTAAAGTTCTTTCTAGACCAGGGTCACAAAGCACCTTAAGAATATTCATTCATTCACTAACAACTGCTTTATCCTGGGGTCGCGGGGAGACTGGAGCCTATCCCAGAATCATAGGGCGAGAGGCAGGGGACACCCTGGACAGGATGCCAGTCGGTTGCAGGGCACGTTTTAACAATATATAAAATATAATCAATATATAAAAATAATACACAGCTAAAATACATGCTTCAAAAGGCCAAGACACGTAATACAAACACAGGAGTCCCAGAAAATCAGGGAAAAGCCTGCACGAATAAGACAATAAGAAGAAGCACCCTGGATAGAACATCCATCCAGTGATTCCTGAGGAACGTAGGAGTGATAGTGCTAAAGCTGAAGAAGGCATCCAAGGAATTGGCAGACGAGGCGGAAAGAACCAGCTTCTGGCTTTGGCTGAGAAGAAAGGACAAGTTGTGGGGAAAGCAAGGATCCTAGGGGTGGTTGGAGGGCGAGGTAGGGAGACGTCCTTGCTGTGGCTCCACCACTGTTAGATGTTCCTGGATTAATGGAGCGAAACACCAATGGAGGGTGGCTCCCGGCTGATGACCCTGAAACTACCCCATCGGCTCCGTCGGAGGTGAGTCAGGCGGAGATGCCTTGCAGGTAGCTCCTACCTGTGCTTGTATCTAAGAAAATGATATCAATTAAAAAAAGAAAAAAAAATGAAATTATAAAATGATCTTAAGCCCCGCCCTCTGAATCCCTCCCACTCTGCTGTGATTGGTCAAGCATCACTCTCACAAATTCCGAGGGTGAGGACTGAAGCCATTATTATGTCATAATGACTCTCGTAACGTGTTGTTCGCCCAGATTTCAGAGCAATGTCTGTTCATTTTAATGTAGTGACTGGAGCTGAGTTGAGAAATAGTTCAGGAAAACTTAAATAAGTATATATATATTTTAATTTTGTTTCTAGCGAAAGCTGTTATCATGCCATGCTTTGTTCATACGATTTCCTTAGTGGCGGAGATATCTGGGAGTGATGATGCGCGGTGACAAACCTCCATGCTTGACCAATCACAGCAGAGTGGGTGTGGTTATGCTAAACAAAATGTAATCTCCAGAAAAACAAGTGTCCCACATTTTAATGTAAAGAGAGTCTTGTACAAACACACACACACTGATGATACAATACAGTCCAACTTTAAGAGACACCTAAAGCAAAATATTGGTCAAACTTTTGTGTCGATCTCACCTAAATTACCCGCGTGTTAACATTAAGGGCCAATTTAGCAGCAGTTCAATCATCTCCTTCTAAATTTCAAAAGCAGCCGATATTTTTTAAATAAAACTCGTATCACAAAAAATTCAGCGATACTGAACGTGCCTGATTTGTTCAGTGGTTTGAGAGTGAATTGTATTATGTTATTTTCTTAACCAGGGACCTGAACATTGAATGCTTCTAGCATCGAAGCAGTCTTGGAACACTTACAAGCCTCCCCTCCTGCTTTAATGGACACGTGAAAGTTTAAAAGCATTTCAATCAATGAGGCTGAGTCTTCTAATGGGGCCTTCTTTCAGGAAGGGGAGTCAGAATATACGTTTTCATTACAAGAGCCAGATTGCAAAGATCACTCAGCCCTGTATTGAAATGAGAGGTGTGCTTCGTGATTACCGGAGAGAGTAAAAAGCTTCTCAGAGAAGGGGAGAGTGAAGATGGAGCCCCCCTCCACCCCCGCCCCATCATCATCCCTTCCTTAATTCACCTTTTAATAGTGGAAGCGAAGATGGAGAAAGCTGATGGTGCTGATGGCCTCCTCTGCTGATAATGTGCCAACGTTAGTACAGATTCAATTTACCCTTTAGTTCTATAAATAAAAGTGCAGATAATGGATTAAAGTGCAAGTGAAGTGGTAAATAATACTTTTATAAATGATCATATTTAATATTTCCACCAGGGTTGTGTATTTATTTTAATTGCAAGCATTTTTTCTTGGCTTAAGCTCTAGATGGTAAACTTAAAGTTACGGAAACATGTGAAGACATTCTCCAGCGGATTATATAGTCCACAAAAACCATTCAATTGGACAAAAGGCTTCTTGAATGTGTGGCTGATCCAACGTATCCACACCTCTGTTTCCTGAAGACAAAGAACTAAGAGGAGAATGGACAAGGCAAGATCAGCGGAGTTAAGTTAGTTGGAAGCCGACAAGGTGGTCTTAGTTGCAAACAATGGCTGAGTGAAAACACTTTGCAGCTAAATGTGGTCAAAACTGAAATTCTGGTTATTTCTCCTGATGATAAAGTTACAGGGTTTGTCAGTACTTGAGTGACATAGGTCAGTCTGTCAAACTGAGAAACCTAGGTGTTGTATTCTAGTGCAACACTGCAAAAAACTGACCGAAAGCTGTTTCCTTCAACTGAGAAAAATCTCTAAAATGCGGAAAATGTTGTCACAACACGATCTGGATCTTATAATCCATGGGTGTGTCTTCTTGCTTAGAATATTGTAACAGTTTATTTTTGTGACTAAACAAGAAGGATCTGTCTCGCCTGCAGTTCATACAAAACTCTGCAGCCAGAATTCTGACGCCCTCTAGTAGGAGAACTCGCATTTCCCTGATCTTCTGCAATGAAAATCAAGGCTAATTTTGGGATTCATTAAATATTTGGGGGCATAACATTGATTAATTTTGTTATTATTGTTAAAAATAATGTATTTAAAATTATTTAAATCCTGTTCTATCCACATTTTCATCACAAAATCCATTAAAATTGTTTTGAGGGGCCAGAAATGTATTCACAAAAAGCGAGAAAAACTACAGAGTTATGATTAGAGTAAATACAATAATAAATACACTTTACCCTTGTCTCAAGGTTTACTGACACGGGTTCTGAGGCACAAGATCAAATTAGTAATAGCTTAATCTTCAGGTGAAGATGGCTAGTATAAATCTATTTTATTTTTAAATAGAACGTGCTTTTTTAATTCTAATCTCGGCTGGAGGTGCAACCAGAGTGCAAATTAAGTTTTGAGTGCCAATGACAAAAGAATCCCAGCTGAGGATATGAGCCCATATGTTTCCAACCCCCAACTTAGGAACAATAATGGTATTCAAATTAATTTCTGACACTTTTCATATCTTTTTAAATAACCTAGAGTGTGGAAATCACACTTTAAAAGAATGTAATCACTCCTTCCTTGTGTGTCTCCTGCAAGTGTGAAGCCATTCAACTGGGAAAAAGTAGTTCTTGTAAAGGAATACAGGTACATTTAAAGACTATATTTAATACGTAACTAGGGAAGTCCACTTGATTTTGGACCATTCATTAGTACAAAAAAAACTATTATGAAGATAAATCAAATTCGATTTCCATGTTGAAAAACATTTGATTTAGACTGAGATGAGCGAACAAGTAATTCAACTACAGTGTGAGTGAAAAGTGTCCTCAGCTGAGTGTTCTGTGAAAGTGTAAGCCTGTACTCAGTCTCAAAATATATTTTTTCAACCCTTGTGTTAGCTCTGGGTAAGTGTTCTGAAGTATCACGTTCACTTTTACCCAAAAGCAACTCAAGGGATACCTCAAACAGATTTGTTTTCGGGCCGCCGGGTCACTTTAACCCTGATATAACACGGATGGGAACCAACAACTCTGAAGTGATCCGTTCACTGTTAGGTTTGAAGTGTCGCCTTATATACAGGTATCTATTACACATCTATTATCACAAAACGTACGGCAACACCAAAAGTTTTCAAACCAAACCGAACAGATCATGAAGACGTCAACACAGGAGCAAGAAAATATAGCAGCAAAATATGCCAGGATCAAAACTCACCGACAAACAATCAAGTCCCTCAAACATGATTAGTCACAAACCTAAAGACAAGTGAATAAAAATAATATTTTTCATCTTTGGTATTACTCTTTTTTGACCCCCCAACGGCCCTGTGGCTTAAGAGAATTTAGATTGAGATACATTATGGTTTTTAGGTTCTTAGATCAAACCTTTCATCCACTTAAAGATGAGACTCATCGCTTTCTGAACGATTTGAATCAAATAATGCGGCCTTTGCTAATATGAACTTATTTTCCTTTGTCAAGAACCTTTTGCCACGTCTCCAAACATGTTTCACAAATGGGTAATGAATTATAATATTATTTCTGATTATTACATTATTATTGATAATACATTATTAATAAAGTTTACCTAGTCTAATCTAAATTGACTAATTTCTCACTAAATCACTGAGAAATTCCTCGGCTTAGCTGTAGCCAACAATACAATGTCTGACTCGCCTACATCGAACCGACAGTGCAATCGTACAAACGTACAAAATATAAACCAACATGATTTGTAATGAGGATTTAATGAAAACCCACCTACCCACGTAAATGGTAATGGCTGCCGTCACTCAACTGTCATGTTCACATGTTAAAATTAGCACATCTTAGTGTGCAGATATGCCTGTTGGGATGAATGCATGTGATTAACCGTCGTGAAGTCAGACGAGAATTGGACGAGGCCTGCTGCTTTCATCACACTCTCTCAGGGGAACCGTGGAAAAAAAAAAATAAGTTAAGTTAATAAGTTATTCACTGTTACTGGAGGCTTCAATATCTATGTCTACATTTATTTGTTATTTAATTATGATATTTTTTAACATGAGAATAGAGGTCAAGACGGTTTGAAGATAGACTTTTCTGGAGCATAAAAGAATATTGTGGAGGTATATAAAATGTGCGTTACAATATAAAATTCAACAAAATAAAACATTGATGTCAAAGCATATTTTCAAATAACTCTGAACATGGAACTTGCATCGGCTGATCCATCATTTGTGTTATCGTGCTTGGAACCTTTGAGGAAAAAAAACATCCTTATTCTACTAAAACATCACAGGATTAACCAAAGTCATTTGTGTGTTTGGGGAGAAGGCAAGTGGGGGATGGGGAGACAGATGTTGATGTATCAAAGTACACATCTGTCTGTTGGTGATGACAGTATGCTGTCTAAATGACTAAAGCAGCTTGAGCCTCATCGGCTCTCCAGCGACCTCTACTGATGAAACACGTGTGCAAAGAATCATAATCAGAAACTTGTTCTGCCAGTGTTGTAACCAAAACATTGTATCGTGGTGTCAGTACAGAATAAAAGAATGAACTAAGACGTGGTTAAACATATTTTTTGAGTTGCAATGATGTTATAAACGTGGACAAATGAAGCTAAACTTGTGTTTTCAGCTCATAGAATTGAATGAAAAAGCATGTTATATTACTAAAAGTTTATGTTTTTACTGTTTTTTACTTTACTAAATATGAAGGTTATACATCCTTTTTTATACAGAAGGTGTTCCACATTCTTCTGCACTCTTATTTTGGCGGTGCAAATGTTGTTGTATCAGTAATAGCCAATCAGATGGTGAGCTATCCAAACATATCTATGTCAGTCCTGTAGGGGGCAGTAGTGCATATTTCCTAAACCTGCTCTCAGGAAAAAGAAGGAAATCCAGAGCAGCATGAGAATATCAACACATACAGTCAATGTAAAATGCGTAATGCGTAACTCATTTTGATATTGTTATATATTGTGTTCCTTTATTATAGTTGTCTATCATTTTTAAAGTCACAGTCTTTGTTATAGATCATTAACTAAAGTTACGTCTCACTGGCCTATATTTCTCGAAACCTTTAACAACTGTGATCTCTAATAACCTTTTTTTACATGATTTGTTTAGATTAGATAGACTTTAATAATTCCTCTGTCGATCTCCTTGGGTAAATTGGGTTTTTAGCAGACAATAGTTTAACAAGAAAAAAGTTCTAATATAAAGAACATAGATAAAGGAAATAACGCAAAGAAAATAATACAGTCATTAACATGGAATAGACTCATCTTTTCACTCAAGTAAGTCATAATTGTAGCCCTCTTTTCAAGACCAAGGTCACAGAGCGTTTAAACAATCAAAACAATACTCAATAAAATATATACTAAAAAGATCAAGATAACACCGAGACAAACACAGGAGTCTCAGAAAATCAAGGAAAAGCACCAATAAAAGTGTCTTCAGATGTTTCTTGAAGGAGTCAGTAGATCATCAAACACAGATGTTTCTTGAAGGAGTCAGTAGATCATCAAACACAGATGTTTCTTGAAGGAGTCAGTAGATCATCAAACACAGATGTTTCTTGAAGGAGTCAGTAGATCATCAAACACAGAGATGGTTCTTGAAGGAGTCAGTAGATCATCAAACACAGATGTTTCTTGAAGGAGTCAGTAGATCATCAAACACAGATGTTTCTTGAAGGAGTCAGTAGATCATCAAACACAGAGATGGTTCCAAAGCTTAGGAGCAACAGTCTGGAAGGATTTCTCTCCTCTGGTCCTGAACCGTGTTCAGGAACCATCAGTAGATTCTGATCCACAGACCTCAGAGCCCGAGCTGGGATGTAAGTCTGGATCAGATCACTGATGGAAGGTCTGACCATGAATAGATCTGAAAGTAAGAACCAGAATTTTAAAGTTGATCCTGAAAGAAACTGGCAGCCAGTGAAGAGTTTTAAGGATCGGAGAAATGTGAGTTCTTCTACTAGAGCGGCTCAGAATTCTGGCTGCAGAGTTTTATATGAACTGCAGGCGAGACAAATCCTTCTTTCTTAGACATAAAAACAAACTGTTGCAATAGTCCAGGGGAGAAGACACAAACACATGGATTACAAGCTCCAGATCATGTTTTGAAAGCATCTTCCCAAGTTTAATCTGATTTGCTTTTGAAAAGAGTAATTAGTAACTGTAACTGTATTACTTATTTAAAGTAACTCAGTTCGAAACTGTTCACAGGACATCACAGCTCACAACTGAAATCAAAATAAAATGTTTTTTTAAGATAATCCCAGGTTGGAAGTTGTAAAAAGTTTAGAAAAACAAGTGAATCATAGTTTATTGATCGGTCTTTCACCAGCGGATCATCCCATGAAGACGACCCTCTTCAATTTTTCCTCCGTTCATAACTTTTCCTTCCTTTTTTTTTTTTTCGTCTCTTCCGTCTTTCTGGTTCCATTATCCTCGCTCTACGTCGAACCGCAGAGAGCGCTGTGTGTTTATCCCAACATCTGAGTGAGCCCAAGATGCTGACAAACACACTTTTGCAAATAATTTGGTGCACTTTAGCACCATCACTGAGAGCTGGGGGTCAATATGGTACTGAGCTGTAAGTCACGTGTTCTGTGTGTGTGTGTTCTGTGTGTGTGTTCTGTGTGCGTGTGCATGTGTGTGTGTGTGTTCTGTGTGCGTTTGCATGTGTGTGTGTGTGTGTGTGTGTGTGTGTGCATGTGTGCCTGCATTTGAAGCTAATGAGGGAGGGTTTGTGCACCGCCCAGAGGCCCCTCCTGGAGCTCCACTCAGACTCAGACAGCGGGATGATTAATGGAATGTAAATGTTGATGGATTATTGAACAGGGAAATGATAAAGTTGGCTCATGCTCTCATAAAAAAAACAAAAAAAAACAGCCTGGCTACAATGAGTGTGTGTGTGTGTTAAAGGTGTGCCTGTGTGTTTATAGGGGCAGCGTTAATAGCCGCCAGTAAAAAGCCACCACCCTTTAACCTCTTTTTTAAATGGCTGTGGACGCAGGCAAAACCAAAGGTTGGCCATGAAACACAAATAAATCAATGGGAATTATAATTGGACCATCAATACCTCCGAAGATAGAGCGATATGATTAAACTTCAGTCGAACAAAAAGATCTAATTACAATTTCCCTGCAGCTCTTCTTCATCCTTTCTCCATTTTTATCGTGATTCCCTTAAAGGCTCATATCATAAACAGATTGAGTGGAAAACCGATGCTCTTTGTCTTATTTAATAGTTCCACTTTTAATCGGCTTCAGGAATTAATTTGCAGTATCAAGAAAGTACTCATGTGCCCTGGAAGAATAAGTTATTAGTCATGAAGAAATAGATATTTTTTTAGTTTTGTAAGTAAGTTAGTAATATTTGTTATATTACATGATGATGTATTATTTGAGCGCTTTTCTAGACCAGGGTCAAAAAGCGCTTAAACAATCAGAACAATACCCAATAAAATATATGGTTAAAATTCAAGAAAACACCGAGACAAACACAGGAGTCTCAGAGAATCAAGGAAAAGCCTGGACGAATAAAAGTGTCTTCAGATGTTTCTTGAAAGAGTCAGTAGATCATCAAACACAGATGTTTCTTGAAGGAGTCAGTAGATCATCAAACACAGATGTTTCTTGAAGGAGTCAGTAGATCATCAAACACAGATGTTTCTTGAAGGAGTCAGTAGATCATCAAACACAGATGTTTCTTGAAGGAGTCAGTAGATCATCAAACACAGATGTTTCTTGAAGGAGTCAGTAGATCATCAAACACAGAGATGGTTCCAAAGCTTAGGAGCAACAGTCTGGAAGGATTTCTCTCCTCTGGTCCAGAAGCGTGTTAAGGAACCATCAGTAGATTCTGATCCACAGACCTCAGAGCCCGAGCTGGGGTGTAAGTCTGGATCCGATCACTGATGGAAGGTCTGACCATGAATACCAGTGAAGAGATTTAAGGATCGGAGAAATGTGAGTTTTTCTACTAGAGCGGCTCAGCAATCTCGCTGCAGAGTTTTGTATCAACTGCGAGACAGCTTCTAAATTTTAAGACATGAAAACAGACTGTTACAATAGTCCAGACAAGAGATTATTCTCAGTGGAAGGAAACCGTTTCTGGTCAGTTTTCTGCAGTGTCGAATTTTTTTTAGTGAAACAACCTTTGTATGTTTGCTTTTTAAATATAAATATACATACACAGTTATTATATTTGCACTTTGTTATCTCTTTGCAATTTTTATTTGCACTTTGTTCTTGTTCTTGCTTTAATGAAACTTCTGTATCTTCTATCGTCTGCTGTGAACTCGAAATCTAACTTCCTGAAGGAGATCTCCAGAGGGATTAATGAAGTCTATCTATTTATCTAACTAACTAACTAACTTACTAATACAGCTTAGTTTTAAGAGAAAAAATAGTATTGATGAATAATCAAATACTTTTGTCTTTGGAAGTGCACAGCCGTGAAGCTAACAGAGCAACACTGACTACCTTGTTTGTTTGACTTTGAATCTCTCTGCACCATATCTCAGCATCTTATCGTCCCAAAAAAGTTCAGCCCAGCGGATTTGAATCAACAGACAAACTCCTGGGGAGAATGAGGATTAGTCGATTGTTGTTCTCGCCACGTGAGCAGAATACTGACGACGTTTTATTCACTGCCAACTTTACAAGACCACCCAGATAGAAACACATCCACGAGCAGCGCCTCTGAAATAATGTATTGTTTACTACATGCGGTTCATCTTGTGCACTCTGTTTTCTTCCTTAAGTATTGGTTTTTAATGCTTTTAATACTGACCTCATGAATATTATTATCCTGAAACAATAGATAAAAACTGATGAAGCTTCATGAAACAGTGTCATATATTTTGAAAGGTCAATAGATGGCGCCCTTAGTTTAAAGATAATGTTGGGTCTCATAGAAAGTTCGAAGCAACAGATTATAGAGCAGATGGTTAAATATAGTGGATTCTGAAAATAGTTTTAAGGTGTCATGAAGCATCATCAATACATCGCTGGTTAACACAAACAAATGTCAGTCCCTCATTTCTCGCTTAAGTATCCTCTTTAAGGATTGAGCCTTAATGAATCAATGAATATGCGATTTATTCTTAAACAACTTTTACACAGTTTCCTATTCTAATTAAAAAAAAAGTTTTTTAACAAGTGAGAAAATCAAAAAAAAATGTATATATCCCTGTTAGTATTACTTTTCTTAACAGATTAATTTTCCATTATTCATTACTTCAGACCTGGGCAAAGTGTGGCTACTACGAGTACAGCTCTACATGTAGCTTTTTAAAGATCTCTTTTATTGCTTTAGATTTGTTTCTCTTATTTTATGCCATTATGTGTTTGATATTCTTTATTTTTATTTTTTGAAAATATATTAAATGTACTTATTTTCTTTTAGAATCCTTAAATCAAAAATAAATAAATAACATACTAAAGCTTACTTAAGAATTTCCTTTTATTTGCTCTTTTTTTGTTTTGTTTGCTCTTTCTTTTTGCTTGACGGCCCCTTAGGACATGGTGGTAGGATAAAACAGACTCAATATCACAACTTTAAGAAACTGTGTTTTTACAGAAGGAATATCAGTTTGTTTTGTGGTGCTATGCAATTGATATCTTTATTAAAAACGAAGAAGCTCTAACAAGGATATCACTTTGTAATGAAATTAGTGAAGATTTCAGTAAAATGAGAATTGTTGAATTATCTTTAACAAGATATGATCATAATATCCATGTTCCTGAAAAGAAACAACTTTAAATTCTAAGATTTGTATGAACAAAAAAAATAATAATTTGTGGAAATTAAATACTAATTTGTTGCCACAAAATACTTCCAATTCTTCAATTGATCTCTCACAATTTACTTCCATAAGATTTGCAGTATAAATTAATAATATAACTCTATAATATATAATCAACACATTCGGAATGAAAAGGTAATTTAACTTAGAATAAACTAAAAAAATGATTGTGTTGCCACAAAGTTATTATTTTAATTAATGTTATAAATTAGCACAACAAAAATAATTATTAAAAAGGAATCAGTCTCTCACTCACCCGTATCTAAAACTGCTTTTTAAGCTTTTTAACAACGACTAGCCTTCCTGGCTAACAAGACAATTGAGCAGAAATAGCATGTAAAAGGCTCTTCCTGTACAGCGTCATTGGCTCGGCAGGGTTCAGTGGGATCATCATTCTCACGTAACAAACTGTAGATTATTATTTTGCAGACAGGTTTCTCAAGTGGAAAATTAGCTTCCGCCATCCGTGCTACCTTTACGCTCCCATTCGCTGCAACGATTTGCCACACAATGAAGGACTGTGTAAATGAAACTAATTGCAGAAAAAAAGGTTGAAACAATCAGCGAGCCTGGAAGAGAGCGCCGCTTCCTTGATTCCCTGAGTGTGTGGGAGGCTTTTACCGCAATACATAAAGGAAACTAGTGGAGTTAAGGAAATTATATCTAGATATAGATACTTATCTAGATAATAATTTCAATTATAGAGTCTATAGTGTAGGTTTGCCATCACACAGAAGACCAAGGTTCGATTCTCCGACATCCAGCTTTTGACAAAAAACGACCTTGACCAACCTTTACCTACATACCTACCTACCTACCTACCTACCTTGCTTCCTACCTACCTACTTACCTACCTACTTGCCTACCGACCTACCTACCTACCTACCTACCTACCTACCTATCTACCTACCTACCTACCTACCTACCTACCTACCTACCTACCTACCTACCTACCTACCTACCTACCTACCTACCTACCTACCTACCTACCTACCTACCTACCTACCTACCTACCTACCCACCTACATTACTACATACCTTACTACCTACCTACCTACCTACCTACCTACCTACCTACCTACCTACCTACCTACCTACCTACCTACCTACCTACCTACCTACCTACCTACCTACCTACCTACCTACCTACCTACCCACCTACCTTACTACCTTACTACCTACCTACCTACCTACCTACCTACCTACCTACCTACCTACCTACCTACCTACCTACCTACCTACCTACCTACCTACCTACCTACCTACCTACCTACCTACCTACCTACCTACCTACCTACCTACCTACCTACCTACCTACCTACCTACCTACCTACCTACCTACCTACCTACCTACCTACCTACCTACCTACCTACCTACCTACCTACCTACCTACCTACCTACCTACCTACCTACCTACATTACTACCTACCTAACTACCTACCTACCTTAGTACCTTACTTCCTACCTACCTTACTTCCTACCTACCCTTCTACCTTCCTACCTACCTACCTACCTACCTACCTACCTACCTACCTACCTACCTACCTACCTACCTACCTACCTACCTACCTACCCACCTACCTACATACCTACCTACCTACCTACCTACCTTAGTACCTTACTTCCTACCTACCTTACTTCCTACCTACCCTTCTACCTTCCTACCTACCTACCTACCTACCTACCTACCTACCTACCTACCTACCTACCTACCTACCTACCTACCCACCTACCTTACTACCTACCTACCTATAATTAATGAAAAACGTTTTTCTGTCTTTTGGCAAGTAAGTTTACACTGTTTTTGTTAACTGGTTTAGCTTTTATTGAGCTTTTATGTTATGATGAGATCATTTTTGTATGATTGCCCTGGCCACATTCAGTATCTCGCTTTCACTAAATGTGGCGCTTGTTGAAAAAAGTCTGGACATCCCTGATCTCCCTGTGCCTCATTTCTGCATTTTTTTTTTGTTCACGATGGGCTGCCCAGAACCAACACTTGCTTCCTCTACTGTATTTGCATTTGAAAGCAATACTGAAAAGTTTGTGCTGTCAATGAAGGTGAACAAAGGTTTTGTGTTACACCTTCAAAAAGAAACGCAAAATAAAAACACTCTTTTGTTTCCCTGAAACAAAAGATCACCTGACTCCAGCATGATCCATAGATCCTCCTTCCATCCCATATTCCGCTCACAACAAATCCAATTGAACTTGTGATTGGTTTCATTGATTCCAAGCCGGACCATGTGCATTGAGGTTCATCGTATTCCCCTTTTACACACCTGAGTGGCCTCTAATAACAAGACTCTTTCTGTGACTAACAAGAGGTCACTCTTCTGAGGCCCTGCTGGGATATTACCAGTTTGACCAGTATGTGATATCTTTGACCGTAAAATTGGAGCCAGTGAGGTCTTCAGAAATCATATTTTGTTTAAAGTCAGACTAATTGAATCACAGCAACTCACGGGAGAAGCATCGAGGGGCGAAGTAGGCCATGCGGAAAAGATGGGTAACTGCAAAAACATTGATTGAGGTGGAGAAGTGAGTCGGGAAAACCACCTCATGGGGATTGTGGCTCAAGGCGGATTTGATGTAGGCAGGAGCTCTTCACTGCATGTAATTAGACAAAAGTCTCTACAGCAATTTTCTGATTTCATATCTAGCTGACGTGCCTGTGTGGTCTTTGTAAATGGACGAGAACACTGTACACTCATGTAGCCTATAGACTGGCATTTGCACATTTATAAGGTAATGTAAAAGAGCAGGGATTTAAATTAATCACGACCCGTGAAAAGACTTTAGCTGGGAGGCTGTGGTGAGTGCTGAACCAAAGAAAAATAAATAACTCGCTAAACAACTGCTCTCGTCTTCCCTGTGAGAGTTGGACTTTGTTCTGAATCACAATTTTCGTGGACAGAAGTACAAGGTGAGGGTTGAGAAGGTCTTGGTTGTGGTAACCTCTGGGCTCCCTCATTCAGAAAAAGGGTTGATTGTCTTGTTAGTCTTTTAGGAAAGATTCAACCGCAGATGGAGGAGTTTGCTCGTCTATGTTCCCATTCTCAGCTAAGGATACAGGGATGTTTAAAGGTCATCTAACATGAAAATCAAACTCTGACTCACATGTTTGAAATGTTGAAGTTTTCCTGCAGTAAGTTCCACATCATGACCATGTTTTTAACTAAGTTGCTCTGAAATCTGGGCGAATGAGAGGTTACGAGAGTCCATTATGACGTAATAATGGCTTCACTCCTCCTCCAGCCAACTGTAATCATTCCCGACGTGTTTATACAACGAGACCCAAAGAGATGGAGACTTCCAGGATTGATGAAGCGCTGTGACAAACCTTGATATTTGACCAATCACAGCAGAGTGGGTGTAGTTATGGTAAACAAGATTAAGTTTCCATAAAAACAACGTTTTTTCAGTGGGCGGAGCTTAAGATCATTTTCTAATGTCAATATTTCAATGAAAAAAGTTTTGTACAAACAGACATACTGATGGATTGATCGATGGATGGATAGATTTGCACTCTGAATATTTTTTTGTTGTTGTATTTATGTTATTTTTCTATTTTATTTATCAAATATGTATTTATTGATTCATTTGTGTATGTAAATATATTAATACTTTTGCTAAATTTTCTTTGTTTTTACTTTCCCATTGTTTTTATCTTATATTATACGTTTTGTTATGTTGAGAGACACAAACAATCATTAATGGTAGAGCAAAGACATTTTATTACTACATATATTACTTCCCAAGCAAGTCAGCCATCATTTCTCTCTTATGTCTGTTTTTCCTTCCTGTGTCATTGAAGTTTTCTTTAATCTCAATGCTGAGCTGCATGTCCTCGGGAGAGTCCATTGGCCAGTCCTAGTTGTGCTTCATGTTTTATATGTAATCAAGATAGAAAATACATGTATCTTTATTTCTCCATAAGAGTTACTGCAGATTGAAATGTACATTAATCTGGCTCATGTACCTTCAAGGGATGTCTTTGAATGACACCTTGGATAATACAATAAAATAATTAAACACTGCTTTACTTAATTTCATGAAAATTATGTTAGAAAATAGTGAACATACAAAAGTGAAAAACATTTGGCAATTTAATATTCAATTCATTGGATTTATATATTTTATGCATATGAAAAACTTGGACTTGAAATGCAATTTTCCCACCTCTGTCAAAATAAATACTGTGACTGGATTAATTTAATTGCATTTTGCAAAACCGCTATTTGGTGATTGCAATTGAAAATAGTCAGAGTTTGCTTTTGCCTTAAGGTTCGCAAGGTGCATATGTGGGCAGGAATAGCTGTGACACGACCAAAAAATTTGATAAACGATTGGTTTTCGTCGCTGGGATGATTCCATTATTCTTGCAAATTGGATGGCGCGAAGGCATATTAGGATGAATGCATTTGAGCCGGAAAGACTATTAGAAGGATGCCCAATAGTGTATCCTGGCAAGTTACCTGAAAACAGAGCAGTGGAAAAAAAACAAACTCAGACACTGCAGATGTTTATTTAATTACAATCTAATCTCTCTTTAAAAAAATAAACACCACTGTGTCATCCGGCCACACTCTCCTCCCGGTTGGTATTCTCTTCAAGAGGTAGAACACAAGAGACTCCAATCCTCTTATCCCGGCCTCCTTTTTCTCTAGCGCTCCCTCACTGTCATCGCGCCGATGATAGATGGAAATCTCCAAGTGCTGTAAATTGAACATTGCATCCAGCAGACCACTCAAAAACACCCTTCCTTTCCCCGCTGCCGCCAACAACATCATACGGCGTAATCTGCCGGTGACAGCCTGGACTTTAATGGAATCGTGGGAAACGTTCAAGTGTCGACAATAGTACACGAGGGGGAGGCGGCGGGTTGGGGTGAGGAGCAGGAGCTCTGACAAATATGATGCTGCTCGTGTTTGTATCATGTCTACAAACTGTCACAGAGATTTAGATGGAAGCACTTACATGCCATAATGTTGTAATACACTTGGAAGAAAACCAATCTTCATAAGATCATGTGGATCAAAACACTGAATGAGGTAAGTGTATAGAGGAAGAATGTTAGTCCATTCCTCGTGACAGAAAGGTGTGACGTATGAGATTTGTGCTGGACTCTCCAAAATGTGAAGGCATACATCCCTGCGTACGTTTGTGAACGGTAGTGATGTGTTGATGAGGCTTCATGAAACGGCTGATGAGGTATCATGATACAGTGTCTTCATTTTAAAAGACCACTAGATGTTACTTCATGATGTTTGGCTCTGATCCACTTATTCAATGAAACCTGTCATCAATATTCACTTAAAAACAGAAGCCTTTTAAATAAAGACACTGTATCATGATACCTGATTAGCTGTTTCATGAAGCCTCATCAACCCATCTTTGGGGAACAGTTTTCTTAAATTTTCATTCTGGTAGGGTGGCTTGTCAGCACATGACAGTACAGGACTGGTATGATTTTTGGATATCGACGCTCACCAGCTTCAACTGTCTTTCGCTTGAGCCCGAGGGTCAACACTGTACGTTTATTTCACATCAATAGACGCTCATTAACAATCAAACTATACACTTCCTGAACAAACATAAACCCTTCCTGGTGTACAGTTGAGCTCGGCTCCTCTTTCTTCTTGAAATGTTCCCTTAAATGCTCCATAGTTGCCATTAAATCGCACAAAGGATGAGATTTTGTTCAATGTCACGGGGTTAATGACTAAAGGTCATCACATGAAATGTAATCATTTATAGAGCTTAGATTATGTTGTTAAGACACACACAATAATCCATTAAACATTAAACAACAAAATATAAAAATCAGATTTGTCAAAGATGTTGCGAGACACAATGAAGTAATCTTCATTATACATGTCTGGTGATGATGACAATATCATTTCATGTAACCTCTTAATGAGTGTGTATCATCAAGCTTCACAGGGTAGACAGGCATGTCTCGTCATATTGATATTCAAGTCTTCACTCGTAGCATTTTGTTTTTTTTCCTTTCTTTTGCGAAGATGTTTTCTTATGCCAACTTTAAGCCGACTATCCACACAAAGGATCAACCTAAGTCTCCACATCTCAGCAGTGGCGTTCCCCTCTCTCCACGCCATCCTTCTCCTCCTCTTCTTTATCTTTCTCCGGGTGATGTCTCCAGTTCAAAGCCCACACTGCACATGGATGGGGACTTAATCTGCCGAGCGAAGCTACAAAGACGACCTTGAGGGGAGGTTTGATTGAGGTGTTCAAAACCAGGCTAAGGAAGAGGATTGATAGAATCAAGCAAGTGAGATTACTTCACATTCTGTACCACACCCACGCCTGTGACCCGAGGATAGTGTTGCAGATGAAGCACCATCCACAGGCTTGCGAGGGAAGACAGCAAATGAGAACGATCCGAGGGACGGGAAGAGGAATAGAATGTGCAGGAGGGAGCTGTTGGGAAATGAGGACGAGTAACTCAACGACTAATGGGTCGAGCAAAAATGGTTTGAATGGAGAAAACTTTTTTTTCGACTACATTAGTGTTTTGATTTTGGATGTTCATGAACGATCATGTGGATTCAAAGCACATTTTTGATCAGATGGGGGAGAAATTAATCGAACATTTGCAAGCTCTGTAGATTTTGTACAACGTCCATTGAAAAAGTCACAATACCACAGAAGCAGAAAGGATGGGTTTGACCACAGGCTAAAGATGTAAGACTATCACAGAGAGTTGATTCATTTTTTCTCTTGTTATATTCATGACATGTCGGACTCACATCATCCAGAGATTCTTTACTTCTGACATTTTAACATTCAGGTGACCCGCCTTCTCACAGCAAATTACCCCAAACATAGCGGGCAGACAGCAAACTTTGTAAGTCAATGATGATACCCTGGAGTCACACAATCAAAAAATAGAAATAATAATAAAATCTGTATCAGATGACTCACGAAAAGAGCAGGTCAGTGTTTTTCCGCGACAAAAAATATGATTCAATCCTATATTTTTCACTATATTTCACATCTCTGCTGTTCAGAAAGTAAAAGAGTTATAAAAATAAAGTGTATCTGGTGAATTTCACATGACACAGACTGAAACATAAATATGGCTCATTTGTAACTTAAAGGGGAACTAATTTATTGATTTAAGTGTGTCTTAAATATATATTTAATACTTATTTTCATGAACAGTTGCAGCTGAAACTCATGTTTCTTACAAACATGTTTCTTTTCCATGTTCATCTGATCCACCCAGATCTATTCACGCACGTTTTAGTGCCACACGAGAAAAAAAAAGTGAATAAACACTAAAAGTATCTCTAAATTAAGTCATGTTGAAGACAATTTGCATTCAAATATAACTATTTAACAGTAAATGTTAGTTTGTTCAGACCCAAAACTTATCACAATCTTAAATACAAGAAAAAAGTAAGTAAGTAAGTTATTTATTTGAGAGATTTAATGATAGTGATGGGCTGATGAGGTCTCATGAAACAGTTTGGAGGTGAAGCCACCGTGTCATGAAACAGTGTCTTACCTTTTAAAGGCCACTAGATGTCAGTCTAACTTTGAAAATGATGCCAAGTTTCATGACACAGTGGCTTCACTACTAAACTGTTTCGTGACACAGTGGCTTCACTATGAAAATGTTTCATGACACAGTGGCTTCACTATGAAAATGTTTCATGACACAGTGGCTTCACTATGAAACTGTTTCATGACACAGTGACTTCACTATGAAACTGTTTCATGACACAGTGACTTCCCTATGAAACTGTTTCATGACACAGTGACTTCACTATGAAACTGTTTCATGACACAGTGACTTCACTATGAAACTGTTTCATGACACAGTGGCTTCACTATGAAACTGTTTCATGACACAGTGACTTCCCTATGAAACTGTTTCATGACACAGTGACTTCACTATGAAACTGTTTCATGACACAGTGACTTCACTATGAAACTGTTTCATGACACAGTGACTTCACTATGAAACTGTTTCATGACACAGTGACTTCACTATGAAACTGTTTCATGACACAGTGACTTCACTATGAAACTGTTTCATGAGACCTCGTTGTCCTATCACTAAGTCTTAGGCTCTATGGGCAGGACTTTACTGAAGGAGGCATTTTCTTTTGTCTTTAAAAGTTAATAACTCCGTATGTTTCGGGATGAGCCAAATCAAAAGACTTACATGGTATACTTTCTCAGTGCTGTTCCACAAACTCTCCTTTGTGCGAGTTTCTCCTCGTTCGTCTTCTTTCATAAAAATTAATACGGAACGGGATGCTCACGGCGCTTCAGTCTCAGTTGCATTCCTCACTGGGAGATCTCGCAATTATTCCCTTTCTTTAGTCTGCCAGTACCAGCACCGCAGATGAATGAGTGTTGTCTCCACTCACAGATGATTAGCCGCGAGATGTGTGCACATGGGTGTCTCCTCCATCTCCATCTTGCCTCACTCGTTGATCCCATCGCTTTTTTTTTTTTACTCTCTTTTCATGTCATCGGAAAACAAAATGTTGTCAGGAGGGAAGAGAAACGGCAGAAGAATAAAGTGCAAAGCTTGATGGGGTGTTTGATGATGACGAGCACTAAGGATGTTATACAGGCACCCTCCAGAAAAGCTTCATTGCTCGTTGTTGATAAGAGGAAAGAAAAGTATGTTAACGTCTCTCACCCATCAGGCGTCAGATCTCCAGACACCTTTAAAGGCTTTCAAAGTCTCCATCTTTAATTAGCTGTTGATGAAACACGGTATTGTGCATGGTGGGGTTTATAGGTCAAAATAGTTTCCTATTGACTGTATCTTTATTAAAGCCTTTCTTCAGGTTTTTTTTCCAATATCCATTTAAAAATGAATTTAATTAAATGACCACCAGGTCATCAATACACTTGATTGATAATCAATCACACCTCCACTATCACAAAGACACTATGTGAACTAATAAATACTCTGAAAGGTGAAATAATGTGTTGATTTGTGTGTGTGTGTTGTTGTGATGTGTGTCTCTATTTTATCATCAGTGTGTGTTTGTAGAAAACTCTTTTCATTGAAATATTAGAAAATGATCTTAAGCCCCGCCCACTTGAAGGTGTAACTAGAGAGCGTGAAATATGATTCTAAATCATAGCGTGTTAAAATGTTTAACTCCAATGCAAGAAGATCCTAAATAATATGGAAAAAATCTTTGAACCGTTTCAAAATGATTAAACATTTAAACACTTTTTTTGCACTTTCAACTTAGGACTGAAAACATTTTGGTATAATGTCATTGTTCACATTTAGCCCCTGATAGAACATGTATTTTTTTTTTTTTAATGTTATCTCAGGGTCAGGATGAATGACTTCCACCAATATATATGCATTTCTGGAAGCCAGGGAGGTTGTTGACCTTGACCCAGACAAAAAAAAAGGATACCACAGACACATTTGTTTTCAGGCCTTCTAGTCACCTTAACCCAGAGACAACACAAGGGATAAAACCAAAACATTTGTTTTCAGGCCATCGGGTCACGTTGACCAACAGACAACACAAGGGATAAAACAAAAATATTTGTTCTCATGCCTCTGGGTCACCTTGACCCAGACACAACACAAGGGATGCCACAAACACATTTGTTTTTGGGTGTTCAGGTTACCTTGACCCAGAGACAACACAAGGGATACCTCAAACACAATTGTTTTCAGGCCTCCGGGTCACCTTGACCCTGAGATAAAACAAACACATTTGTTTTCAGGCCTCCGGGTCACTTTGACCCTGAGATAAAAAGGGTTAAACAAACACAAATGGTAAGTTATGGGTGTTTTTTTTTCACATCAGCTGTACAACGAGCAAACCTCAACATAACAAGAATAAATACGTAATCAATTTGTTTGTTATACTTTACAATGTATAGCATTTGAGATGGTGTGTGAGATATTCCCATAGTTCATCAGTCCCCTAGTGGGACCAGCTGAATTTAATGCAAATTCTATTTATTCTTTTCTTCCTGTAGCTCTACCATCAATATAAATTGGAAATACTCGAAAGCATAAACGTTCTAACCAGATGTGAAAATGAGTTTTATTTCAAAAGGGACCAAAAACAATCGAACGCTTAACTTGTCTGAAAATATAAAAATGTAACCGAAATAATACACCTTTGCTTTGACCAAAGAAGTAGCTTCTGCAATACATCATTCACTGTAAGTAATTACCATCACACCATCCATTTACTACAATCTGCCAATATCATGTTACCATCCATAATTGAATGGTTAGGTCTGTGCTTTAGCCCATCCAATTCCCATTAGCAGTCCTTTACACTGTGTGCATGCTCTCTAGACCGTTAAGCGGTCAGCCAGGATAAGGTCTGAGTCTGGGTGAGCCATTAATTTTGGTTACTGCCTTGTCTTTGGGACTCACAATCACTGTGGCCGGTGGAAAAAAAGAGAAAAAGACAGAAGGGAATTTCCTTGAAGACAGGTGGAAAGTCAAAAGTGAATAAGATTAAATAGGAAACCGAAGCAAAGCCAATACATTTTATTAACTGCAAAAAAAGAGTTACACAGGAGCGAATGACTCTAGACAGACCACATCAAATTACTCTTTTTTTCTTTTTCAAAAGGGTGTTCAAGATAGTAACTAAGTAAAGTAAAGGTTATTTCTAAAGCACCTTTCTAGACCAGGGTCACAAATGGCTTTAACAATCAAAAACAATACACAGTTAAAATATATACTTTAAAAGATCAAGACACAAATAGACAAACACAGGAGTCCCAGAAAATCAGGGGAAACCACAAATAAAAGTGTCTTCAGATGTTTCTTGAAGGAGCCAGTAGATCATCAAACACAGAGATGGTTCCAAAGCTTAGGAGCAACAGTCTGGAAGGATTTCTCTCCTCTGGTCCTGAACCGTGTTCAGGAACCATCAGTAGATTCTGATCCACAGACCTCAGAGCCCGAGCTGGGATGTAAGTCTGGATCAGATCACTGATGGAAGGTCTGACCATGAATAGATTTGAAAGTAAGAACCAGAATTTTAAAATGATCCTGAAAGAAAGAGTTTTAAGGATCTGAGAAATGTGAGTTCTTCTTCTAGAGCAGGTTAAAATTCTAGTTACAATAGTCTAAACGACACAAAAACAATGGATTATAAGATCAAGATCTTGTTGTGACATCATTTTCTTAAGTTTAGAGATTTTTCTCAGTTGAAGATGCTTTTAAACGGGCAGAAAATGTTTTTCATACGACACTAAGACAATCTCGTGAAAATGTCTTCACCTTGTCCAAACATATAAAATCCAGCCTTGTATTTCTCTCTTTGTATCTCTGTCAAGAGGCTCATTAGCCATTAGTTGAAAAACAACAGACATCCTGTTACTTGTTCCTCCTCGAGCTCTCCTTCGGGAATATCAAGGTCTAGCGGTGTCGACATAGCAGGACCAGAGGCCTTCCACCAATTAGGTATTCCTGGAACACCTCTTTAGGAAAGGCCTCCTGATGGGCCAGAGCACTTTGCAGTTATCTTCCCTGCAGAGTGTAAGAGCAGCATTTCTAGTCCGGTTTAGCTCATGATGAGGGAGCTCGCATTCCAGAAGAGCTTTCTCACATCCAAGGGAAACATCTAGTCGACACTTTTGTTAACATACAGCAGTTAAAAATTCCATTAAAACCACGGAAGAGAGGAAGAAGCTGGTCACATTTTGTCCGTGGTAACGTATCAAAACTTACCACTACACTCATATTCTACTCACCCTCATGTCGCTTAAGGGTTGGGATTTTTTGAGTAATCTGTTCTTTTTCAGAGTTATAGGCAAAAATGTTTGTTTATTTTAATGTAGCGACTGGAGCTCAGTTGTCTTCCTCTTCATCTTCATACGAAAATACACTTAAAAACATCCAAATACCTCCATACTGCATGTCTGTTATGTTGCTTCAAGCTTCAACATGAGAAATAGTTCAGAAGAAACAAAAATAAATCTATATTTTAAGCTCGTGTTTTTCGCGTTCTTAGGCTGCTAGGCTAGCTGCCTAAACCTTGTGCATGCACACTGACACTTGCAACGGGTTTCAAGGAGGAAAGACTCCAGACAAGAACTGATAGACTGATAACTACTGCTGCAAACAATCCTTCTTTTTTTTTTAAGAATTCTTATCAACTCCAAGATGATAACCATTCTCCAATAACAAATGTTCAACAGAACCTTGTGGGAAATGTAAAAGAGTCAAACCTTTTGAAGAAAATAAAATCATGCTGGTGCAGCTCACATAAATAAATCATAAATAGATTAAAATGAATATATAAATGTATGCACTTTATATTTGCACCCTGTTATCTCTTTGCAATTGTTCTTTTAATTAGTGCTTTGTTCTTTTAATTTGGATGTTATTCTTGTTCTTGCCTTAATTCCCGAAAGAGATCTCCAGAGGGATTAATAATGTCTATCCAATAATCTAATAGATTAACACTTGTTAAAACAGATCCAGATCGTGTTGTGACATCATTTTCCTAAATTCGGTGATGTTTCTGAGTTGAAGGAAACAGTTTCTGGTCAGTTTTCTGCAGTGTTGAACTAGAGTCAAGTCCCCCAAGTACTGACTCAACCCTGGAACCTTATCATCAGGAGCAATAACCAGAGTTTCAGTTTTGTCCACATTTAGCTGCAAAGTGTTTTCACTCAGCCATTGTTTGTTTCTGGAAAACAATTGACGAAGAAGTCCAGCCTTTGGGGCTCATTTTAACAGTCAGTAATAATAAACCAGTTGTTATTACATCATAAAGACATACAAAATGACTGAAAATCGGTAGCATTAAAGTGATAAACAGAGAATCCTAACGATGGTGGAAGTTTAACCAACAGTATTTTGGACTTGAGCTGAAACAACTGCTCCATAGCTGACATCCATGATGTGACGACTGTATTCGCCACCAACATCCCCAGAAAAAAAAACCTTTGGACTTGTTTTTATTATTGTCTACAAACCAACACCTCCGCAAAGTTGCAGCTCTGACACCCCTAAATCTCGCAACCTGCTGAGTCGACCAAGAACATAAATACAGTGAGCCTGCGATGATTTTAGGTTTGATTTATTACGTGGTAAATTACTAACTTACAACTCTTTTCACGTCACCCTTCAGTCATCGCTCACACGTCCTCGACTCGTCGTCAGCACTTCTGCACAGTTGAAGGTAGACTCTTGGTTCCAAGATCTTTAATACCGACATTAAGTTCTAGTTTAGTTATGGCAGTGAAGAAAATATATTTACTCCGGGCACTCCGGTTTACTCCCATTGTCAAAAAACATACAGAGGTTGATTGGGAACTTGCAAATTGTCCGTAGGCATGAGTGTAAGTAAGTAAGTAAGTAAGTAAGTCATTTTTGTTTGTATAGCGCTTTTCCAGACCAGGGTCACAAAGCGCTTAAACAATCAAAACAATATTCAATAAAGTATATACTTGAAAGATCAAGATACAAACTGATAACACAACAGGAGTTCCAGAAAATCAAGGAAAAGCCTGAACAAATAAAAACGTCTTAAGATGTTTCTTAAAGGAGTCAGTAGATCCATCAAGCACAAAGAAAGAGGAAGATTGTTCCAAAGCTTAGGAGCAACAGTCTGGAAGGATTTCTCTCCTCTCGTCCGGAACTGTGTTCAGGAACCATCAGTAGATTCTGATCCAAAGACCTCAGAGCCCGAGCTGGGGTGTAAGTCTGGATCAGATCACTGATGGAAGGTCTGACCATGAATAGATCTGAAAGAAGAGCCAGAATTTTAAAATGGGTCCGGAAAGAAACTTGCAGCCGGTGAAGAGTTTGGACTCCAAACTTTGGAGGATCGGGGAAATGTGAGTTCTTCTACTAGAGCGGGTCAGAAATCTCCCTGC
The DNA here is from genome assembly GCF_982586985.1 of Callionymus lyra. Lineage (NCBI taxonomy): Eukaryota > Metazoa > Chordata > Actinopteri > Syngnathiformes > Callionymidae > Callionymus > Callionymus lyra. Next base: position 6,244,475 of record NC_141821.1, read on the forward strand.
AGAGTTTTGTATTAACTGCAGACAAGACAGCTATCTTTTTCATTTCTTTATGGTCATTTTCAGTTTCAGTGAAACAAAAGTGGGTTTTGGTTTCACCTAGGAGGCGTCACGTTACACAGAAGAGATCTTTGCGATGTCACAGCCCAGCATTCACCTTGTTCCTAATGAGCTCTGCAGACATTCCTGCCGTCATTTTCTCCAATTCAAATTACCTGCTTTCAGACATGAGGCCCGCAATTCAGCTCAGACTGTCATCTTGAAAGGCAGGACGGAATGTTCGTGCTGAGGCTCAGCTTTAGTCATTGCACTTGCCTTCAAATTTATCTGCACTCGACAGTGGGACTTTTTTTTAGAGATAAAAAAAGAAAGATAACATCCTTGGTTAGCAGAACAAAATCCTCTGTTGTAGCTGCTTTTGTCAGATATCCCAAAAATCATGATGTTTAATTTTTAAAGATTGAAATGTCAGATTTAAATTATCACCATAAACTCAGATTTGAGGCATTTCTTTTTTCGGCAAGTTTTTAAACGCAGCAGTTTCTCAGTTAAACATGATTATTATTTTTTTCAATTGGGTTCAAAAGGAGGAAGATACAGGCAGCAGAGGAATCACAGCATCCTAAGTGATGAGGACGAAGAAAGCTTTGCCGTATCTGTCGCGTGAATCACCGAAGAAAGGAACGCTCAGATGACGCTGGTGACGGATCAACATAATTGGCAAAAACAATCCTGCGAGAAACTGAGCGACAAAGCCGAGTGAGATAGAGATAATGAAGAAGATGAGAGGATAAAATCAGGAGGAGTTTGCAGACTTGAAATGAATCTATGAAAACCATAAAAAGGTGGTTACCAGAGATTTTTCGATTTTATCTATTTAACGCTGAAATATCTTTTGTTCATAATTTGAACTATTGAATGTTTGAATTCAACATAAAAAAAATGTGGGCAATAATTTCATTCAATATTTTAAATATCGAATGGTTGAATTTTTATTTTGAAATGTATGTATTGAAATATTTTATTAAGCACTGAATCGTTATTTTTTCATAATAATTCAATTTAATGATTTGTATTCGGAAAGGGTTCATTTTTCTTATTTTTATTTGTAGTGATTTAAAAAATATGAATATATTACAATTTTATTTTTTTTAACACATAGTTTGACACACGAGTTTGATATTCTAACTCCAATAATAAAAAATAAAAAAAATTCTATAAACACATTTAATTTGTATTTCTTTTAATTATTATTATAATTAGAATATCAATATCTTAGCGTGACAACAATATATATTAAACAAATTCAACATGTAAAAATAAAATTCAAAATAATTTTTAATAGAAAAATAAAAAACAGCTGCTCAATCAACTCTAGTCGAAAAAGGATAAAAACTTCAACTTCCCATTTATTTTTTAATTGCATCTACATTCTGGAAGAATCCTTCCATCTGATTTTAGACCTAATTGTCGTTAAAATAACTTAACACCTCCCTACAATATGTGAATCAATATCATCTGTCAAAGCCACTCAAATTCCCACTGGTTCCGCCCACCAGTGTGAAACCTGCTGTCTCCCCAGGAAAACATGTTCGTTTCTTTCCACTCTTTAACTTCATCTGTCACAGACTTTGCGGTTCCGACTGACGCAATTCCACCACCTGATGCCAACACACACACACACACACACACACACACACACACACACACACACACACACACACACACACACACACACACACACACACACACACACAAATGCACAGCAACAATGTAAAACAGCAAACTCAAACCTGTTTTAATCAGTCACAGTTGTGAGCGTTTGCACATACAATCCTCCCTCTGATCATCTGAGTGACAAGTGTGGCGATGTCAAGTCGTATTTCTCGTGGCTGTCATCAGGGAGGAGAAGAAAATAACTTTTCCTGAACTACCCCAGCTCGTGTACAAGGTGAGGAGATTTAAACGTTCAGCAAACGA
>NC_141821.1:6473951-6593951 GCF_982586985.1 Callionymus lyra
GTCAGTAGATCATCAAACACAGAGATGGTTCCAAAGTTTAGGAGCAACAGTCTGGAAGGATTTCTCTCTTCTGGTCCTGAAGTTCAGGAACCATCAGTAGATTCTGATCCACAGACCTCAGAGCCCGAGCTGGGGTGTAAGTCTGGATCAGATCACTGATGGAAGGTCTGACCATGAATAGATCTGAAAGTAAGAACCAGAATTTTAAAATTGTTCCTGAAAGAAACTTGCAGCCAGTGAAGAATTTTAAGGATCAGAGAAATGTGAGTTCTTCTACTAGAGCAGCTCAGAATTCTCGCTACAGAGTTTTGTATTAACAGCAGGCGAGACAGATCGTTTTTTTAGTACGCCAATTTAGTGTGTATGGTGCACTACATTTCACATACTAAGAATTGAGATGCACTTACACACTAAAAATACTTAATAAGTTTAAGTATGCAAGTACGCGATTCTAGACACAGCTCAGTTATATGTTTGTGATAGAGGATATATTGTCATAGTTTATAAAGGGTTAATTTGCTTATTTATTTTGATCCAAAACATTTCTTTCTCACTGTGCTTTACTGAGACGAACCTTTCAAAGTTGCAGCCCAGACTCTGCGTCTGTGAAGCAATAATGTGGTCCTTCATTAATTATGACTTAATGAAACACTCAATTGAACTTAAGTGCTGTTTGAGTGACAGGTATTGTCACTTTGATGTCTATAAATATATATATAAATAAAGCTCTTAATACAATGTTACTCTCTAATTGGCAATTCACCAGCAGCTCAATACTCCCTATTAAGTTTCCTGCCGAGGTATTAGATTGTGTTTTCCAACATCCTGATTAATTTTTTAAAAGCCTCACCTGTGCTGAAATAACGCTGCAGAAAAACTTGCTGATGTACTGAAAAAAAAAAAAAAGAGTTTAATTGAACTTCTTGTTGAAGGAGTGTTTTTTAAAAGAGGGAGGTTTATGAAGAGCAGTAAAATAAATTTGCTAAGGTGTTTCCGTTGAAAACTGCCGCCAGCAAATCACTCTTGTCTGGTTTTTACTGCAATTTCATCAGATATAAAAACCCAGACTTTTTTTTTTTTTTTTTTTTCATGAGCTTGGAAATATGTCATTCACGGCCCATTCATTTTTAACACCCGTTAATGCAGCTTTGATAAATAATCCAGTTGATACATTCGTGCAGGTTTGGAAGAAACGACAAAGTTTAAAATACAATGTGAATTAATTGTGGCCTTCAATCATGAGGAATGTTTTTTTGTCTGTTTTTTAATTTAATTTTTTTTTTTTTTTCTTAGCGAGACCGTCACTAAATGATTTAACACTCTAAGACTTAATGGACTACAGATTGAAAAACAAATCATTAAACAACTGATATGAGTCAAGAACTTTTAGATCATGACAAGTCCAGGCCCAGATCGAATCAGGAACAAAGAAGTTTTTGGGTCAGAGAGTCATGTGAGCAGCAGCAGTTAGAAGCCATACAATAAAACCTTCAAAACATCAACAATTACAAACAGATTATGTCGTAAATTCCATTTACAAATGTGTTGATTACTCGCCAGTGTGTGTTTGTACAAAACTCTCTTTTCTTTGACATATTGACATTAGAAAATGATCCTTAGGTCCTCCCACTGAAAACACTTGAAATCTTGTTGACCATAACCACAACCACTCTGCTGTGGTTGTTAAAACGTCAAGGTTCGTCACCACCTGTCATCAAACCCCAAACTCCAGCCTCAAGGGACTCGTTGTATAAACAAAGCAGTGCGTGATTACAGCTCGCTGGAGGAGGAGTGAAGCCATTATTACGTCACCGTGGGGTCTCGTAACCTCTTGTTCACCCAGATTTCAGAGCAACTTTATAAAGTAATGACTTCAAAACATGGTCATGATGAGGAACTTACTGCATCTTGGAGAAGAAGAACATTCAGTACATGTCAGGAGAGTTGAAGTTTCACAGTAATCTCGAATTTGTCTTTTTTTTTTTTTTTTTCACTTAATGAAAAAAAAATGTTTTACTGTTGATAAAAAATGATTAGTTTTTCACATTTTTATTTTATTTATTTATTTTTCATTATGAATTCATTTTCTGTATTGTGTATGTTGCACAGCACACTTTACAATGTTGTTCTTTGACTATAAAACTATTCTAATATACTAATATTAAGCATATTTAAATACATTGATGGGTTTAGTTACTGGGTTTGTAACAGTTTGTTATGGTGTCTAAACAAGAAGGATTCGTCTCGCCTGCAGTTAATACAAAACTCTGCAGCCAGAATTCTGAGCCGCTCTAGTAGAAGAACTCACATTTCTCTGATCCTTAAAACTCTTCACTGGCTGCCAGTTTTTTTCAGGATCATTTTTAAATTCTGGTTCTTACTTTCAGATCTATTCACGGTCAGACCTTCCATCAGTGATCTGATCCAGACTTACACCCCAGCTCGGGCTCTGAGGTCTGTGGATCAGAATCTACTGATGGTTCCTGAACACGGTTCAGGACCAGAGGAGAGAAATCCTTCCAGACTGTTGCTCCTAAGCTTTGGAACCATCTCTGTGTTTGATGATCTACTGACTCCTTCAAGAAACATCTGTGTTTGATGATCTACTGACTCCTTCAAGAAACATCTGTGTTTGATGATCTACTGACTCCTTCAAGAAACATCTCTGTGTTTGATGATCTACTGACTCCTTCAAGAAACATCTGAAGATGCTTTTATTTGTGCTTTTTCTTAGTTTTCTGGAACTCCTGTGTTTGTCTTATGTGTCTTTAGCTTGTATAGTATATATTTTAACTGTGTATTGTTTGTCATTGTTAAAGCGCTTTTTGGTCTAGAAAGATCTTTACAAATAACCATTACTTACATACTTACTTTAGTTTGATGCTAATATTTTTTATTTTTTTCCTTTTTTATTAAGTCAATTTTGCGTTCAGTATTTTACGGCAAATTTATGGTGCAAACAAGTTATAATAATTTGTAGTCCATCCCTGAAAAGAAGTGCAAAGCAGAACTGACTTATTCTCGGTTGCAGAAAAAAAAAATCTATTTTTTTAAAGCACTTAAAAGAAAGAGTTGAACAGTCACTCGTGACAGGGTCGGTCTGTTGGTTTAATTAGCTTTTTCTTTTTTCTTTGTCTTTCCTTCTGCTGACACCATTAATGGCCACATGAAAATGTTTCTCTCGTCTAAATGGGTAAATAATGAAAGCGGAGCGACAGTCGGGGTGAGTTAGTCATAACTTCTTATTACTGAAGGACACCAATTAAGAGGGTCTGACAGCTCAGCTCGCTCGCACATGACACACACACACACACACACACACTTACACATAGGACAGACAGTCGAGGATCTGAGAACTTGAGTGTGTCTTGATCTGTATGCACAGAGGTGTTTGTCACGAGCAGAAACATGCCAGTACATCAGCGATCTACGATGATAGATGGACCCGTGTTCAATTAGCAAGAAAAGCTGTGATGTGTGTTGGATTAAGAAGCGATAATTAATGGAAAAAAAGTGTGAGATAAATAAATGTGTCTGATAACGATTGATGGGAAAAGTTGTTATAATATATATATTTATCATGTAATCTTAATGGCTATTTGGTCCTAATAAGTTTATTTTTTTATTTATTTGTATTTTCTATTTATTTACACAGCAATTTATTAAGGTTAATTTCATTTTTTAATTATTTTTAATAAGTAATCATTCTTTAAAACGTATTGTCCGATCATTATTATTTTAAATTCATTGAGCAGTAATATCTAATGTCTTCTGGCTTCTAACAAATTGTCTTTGCGATTATGTGGTGCGCTATTTTCTCAATACTCCCCCTGGTAGTACTGTAGTACTGTATATATTACAGAAAATAAGGGTTGGATTAAATAAATTCCGAAATAGAAATAACCGTTAAAATGAGAGATGGATAATGAACTTATTCAAGTTTACAGAAATAATAAATGGTTCAAAATGATATAGTAATTATATATTAAGTCACCTCATACCATGACCTGATGGTTTCCATTTCATTTTGACCATTTTTGTATCATTTTCTTTTACATTAAAAACACAGAAGTCTGAGAAGTCATCTTTCAAATTCACAAACCTAATTTGGTATGTCACATTTATTTTGTTTCGTATTTCTCAGACCAGAGTCACAAAGCGCTTCAACAACGAAACAATACACATTAAAAAATGCATACTTTAAAGGTTCATTACAACATAGAGACAAATACAGCAGCAACAAGAAAGTTAAGAAGAAGCAGAGATAAAAGTGTCTTCAGATGTTTCTTGAAGGAGTCAGTAGATCATCAAACACAGATGTTTGTTGAAGGAGTCAGTAGATCATCAAACACAGATGTTTGTTGAAGGAGTCAGTAGATCATCAAACACAGATGTTTCTTGAAGGAGTCAGTAGATCATCAAACACAGATGTTTCTTGAAGGAGTCAGTAGATCATCAAACACAGATGTTTCTTGAAGGAGTCAGTAGATCATCAAACACAGATGTTTCTTGAAGGAGTCAGTAGATCATCAAACACAGAGATGGTTCCAAAGCTTAGGAGCAACAGTCTGGAAGGATTTCTCTCCTCTGGTCCTGAAGTTCAGGAACCATCAGTAGATTCTGATCCACGGACCTCAGAGCCCGAGTTGGGGTGTAAGTCTGGATCAGATCACTGATGGAAGGTCTGACCATGAATAGATCTGAAAGTAAGAACCAGAATTTTAAAGTTGATCCTAAAAGAAACTGGCAGCCAGTGAAGAGTTTGAAGGATCGGAGAAATGTGAGTTCTTCTACTAGAGCAGCTCAGAATTCTTGCTGCAGAGTTTTGTATGAACTGCAGGCGAGACAGATCCTTCTTGTTTAGACACTAAAATAAACTGTTACAATAGTCTAAACGACACAAACTGCTGTTCTGTGACATCATTTTTCTAAGTTAAGAGATTTTCCTCATTTAAAGGAAACAGTTTTTGGTCAGTTTGTTCTCGTTCTTGTTCCATTGGCGACTGCCTCAGTGTCAACACAGCGAGTTATCGCATGAGGTCACTTCTCTCTTCGGCTGCATTATTCAACATGGTCTCACCAGTTCAAATTTGCAAAACAAATGATCCTCATGTGCAAATGTGAAATTGCTGGAGTGGAAAAGTGTTATAACTGTGTTTTGCAGCCCCACCATGAGGAGCAATTATCGCAGAGAGTGTGATTTATGTCACCTCTTTTTTTCCCAAGTGTTAGTTTTCATCTATATTACAATGGTTTGACGTTCATCTGATGATGCATCATAAGCTCATCCTTCACGTCCAGAAACGTAGTTAATTCAAGGGAAGACAATTATTGATGACGACTCTTGATGTAAAACATGGAGGGGATCAAATATTCAAGCGTCTCAAAGTTGCGCACCTTGGAAAGTGTGACAAGCAGGAGAAAAAGAGGATAAAAGAAAGTTGAGGCGAGAGTGATGGGTGGCAGAGCCAGAGGGAGGACATAACGGGGCGGCAAGACAGGGAAAAATGGAGGAGAAGATGGAGACTGCCTGATTGGAAAATGGATCGGTGACAAAATGCCACAGCTTGGAGCTAAGATTAGGATTCCATCTGTCTTGAATGAAATATTCAAATCTCTGCTGGTGAGAGGCGGCGCATTCCTGACAGGATGGATGTGGAGTAATAAGTGAAAGAATGACTTCTCGAGGAGACCGAATGTTCCGATTGGTGTTTCTCCACGAGGAGAGCAGATCGTACGATGATTTGAGAATCACGGTTGTGAGGAGACGCATCAGTAAGAACAGTTCTCACAGAAGGAAAGAAATAACTGTAACTTATTCATCCTCATGACGAGCCACAAGGGACTGGGTTCAAATATTTACTCAGGTTATTAGACGAGTTTATCCATCTCTTGAGTTTACTCAACTTGTCTATTTCAAAGTGAGACATTTATACAATCAACATTCAACATCTGAATTCCTTGTGACGTCCTGAACCCATTTTGTTCGTTCACTCTATGTTTTAATCCTGGTGACCTTAGTGATAGTTCACCCAAAGTTCAATCTTCTATCATTTTCTGCCCAGCCTCATGTCCACTAATGTTGAATTATTTTCATGGTAATCTGTTCTTTTTAGAGTCATAGACAAAAATGTTTGTTCATTTTAATGTAGCGACTAGAGCTCAGTTGTCTTCGTCCTTATCTTTGTCCAAAAAGACACTTTAAAAATCCAAATACCTCCATACTGCTCGTCTGTAACGTCCATCTTGTATTGAGGTTTCGACATGAGGAATTGTTGCCTAAAGTTTATATTTAAGTGAAAGAATGACTTCTCGAGGAGACGGAATGTTCCGATTGGTGTTTCTCCACGAGGAGAGCAGATCGTACGATGATTTAAGAATCATGGTTGTGAGGAGACGCATCAGTAAGAACAGTTCTCACAGAAGAATAAATAACTGTAACTTATTCATCCTCATGACGAGCCACAAGAGACTGGGTTCAAATATTTACTCAGGTTATTAGACGAGTTTATCTCTTGAGTTTACTCATGTCCCCTCAGAGGTCTTACAATGAACTTGTCTATTTGAAGGTGAGATATTTATACAATCAACATTCAACATCTGAATTCCTTGTGACGTCCTGAACCCATTTTGATGGTTCACTCTATGTCTAAATCCTGGTGACCTTAGTAAGAGTTCACCCAAAGTTCAATCTTCTATCATTTTCTGCCCACCCTCATGTCCACTAATGTTGGATTATTTTCAGGGTAATCTGTTCTTTTTAGAGTCATAGACAAACATTTTTGTACATTTTAATGTAGCGACTGGAACTTGAAAAGTTGTCTTCGTCTTCATCTTCATCCATAAAGACACTTAAAAACATCGAAATACCTCCATACTGCTCGTGTGTAGCGTCCCTCTTGTATTGAGGCCTCGACATGAGGAATTGTTGCTGAAAGTTTATATTTTAAGTTTGTTTGCAGCAGAAGTTTCAGTCGCTCAGTTCCTGCCAGACATATTTCCTCATTAAAACACGTTGAAATGTCACTGCACTAGATCTATTTTGTACAATACGCTTCTTATTAAGTTTTATTTTGTGTTTCCTTTCTTGTGGCCCCATTAGTGGTTATTTCAGAATCAATATCGTGTTCAGAGAGATATCATGTATTATCTTAGATAACGTGTTTTCAGTTATTTCAGAAGAGTGTACAAGACTTACCCTTTAAGTCACTGCAATTGGAGTAGCTTAAAGCTGCAAAAAAAAAAGTTGGTGATACCTGCGCTAGCAGCTAGCCCTGCAGTGTGCACTGAAAACAAGCTTAAAATATAGTTATTTAAGTTTCTTTTCTGAAAATGTTTAAATTGTTGAAGCTTCAATACAAGAGGGACGTTACAGACGAGCATAATGGAGGTGTTTGGATGTTTTTAAGACAATTGAGAATCAGTCACAATAACCATTTAAAGGGATAGTTTAACCAGAGTAATCTGTTCTTTTTATAGTTATAGACAAAAATGTTTGTTCATTTTAATGTAGTGACTGGAGCTCAGTTGTCTTCGTCTTCATCTTCGTCCAAAAAAACACTTAAAAACATCCAAATACCTCCATACTGCTCGTCTGTAACGTCGCTTAACGTAACAAAAAGTTAAACAAGTCTATAATTTGATTTTGTTTGTAGCAGAAGCTAAAAGCTAACATGCTGCTTAGACAGGAAATACTTCGGGTGAATCTCAGAGAAGCTGTAAACAGTAGAAAAGAGGGAGACAGTCATGACCATCATTACAACGTACAATTTTGTCAATAACTCTAAAAAGTTAGAAGAAGTTACTTTGAAAATAATCCCTAACCTTAGTCACCATGAGGTTGAGTAGAAAATTAGTTATTTTTTGAAGAATTTTGGTTGAACTACTACTTTGTCAATGTCAACAGTCCCTCAAAACTCAAAATAATTCTCTCTCTTACCACCTTTTCTCAGTGATTCATCTCTTTTGTGGTGAAATGAGAACATTAGTATGAGAACGTCCGAGGTCACACTTCTCTCTGTCCTGATCATGGCTTTAGTCGCGGTGTGGACTTTGTTATTTGCATGCTTTAAAGCCATTTGCAAGTGACCTTCAGAGAGGAGCCGACGAGTGTGAAACAAATAAGGCGACCCAAATGTCAGGACGGTTTCGGGAGATCAGAAGTCATTAGCAAACTCACCAAGCAGATCCACCTTAATTCCACAGAACGTGGGTCTATCACACAAACATGGAGCTTCATCACCAGGAAATCATTCCCAAGAACATTGCACGGAGCGAAGGAATGCTCGCGTCGACGGCCTAAATGTCAGACAATTATAGTTGCTTTTTAAGTTGTGCAAACTTTGTCCGAGAAGAACATTGAAGATGTGATTCTATCTCTGCTTCCCGGTGACGTTAGAGCATGTGTTGATGATATGATGGCCTTTAAATCCTTAACAAGAGAACACAACAAATGAATCCAACGGCTGAACCACACAATGTGACGCAGGTGCATAAATAACTGAAAGGACACTTCAATAAGAAAATGTGAATGCTCAAGGGAGGTGGAAAGGTCATCGGATCAGACTCAGTAGATGTTTTAAATTCAAATGTGAAGTTTTGTATTTATGCAGGCCAAACAAAATCCCTTTACAGGGAAGACATATTGAGGAAATGTCATTCTCTTGCAAAACAAACCAAATATAAAGGACGACTGGAAAGAGCAAAGCTACATAAATATGAAAAAAGTTTCCTCGCCATAGTTTGAAAAACAGTTTTTTTGAAAAGGTTTTTCGCCCACTAAAATAACAGATCAATAAAAGCAATTATTACCCAATTTAAAACTTCATTTAAATGGTTAGATCTTGATAGAATTATTTTACCGTCGACTACTCTGACTTGTTGTTGTGCTGTTTGTGTTTGGAATAGACTTTTCCTTTCTCTCCTGCTTGGTAAGAATAATTAGTCTAATCTGCAGAAATAGATCACATAGTTTAATTACATCAAGGTGAACAATTATCAGTGTGAGAGGAATAAATTAAAAAATCTTTTTCACAATCTAAATGCTGGCATTTTCACTGATGGGGATTTTAATCAAGGCTCGGGGGGGGTTTGAAGTATCGTATTTTATCTGTGTGCAAACAGCGCACTCGCTTGGATGTATATTTAACATTTTGTTCTCAGTCACTTGTCGGATAAAACCTTCCCGACCCAAGAGCTATCGAAAACGTTCAAGCAGACAAGGGAGCAGAACAATATGCCAACAAGTCCAATACACAAGCGAGACAATCACATAAAAATTAAAGAGCCTTCATAAAATGACAAGGAGTCCATTATCTCTCAGAATGTCCAAGATTCCAACTGGACCTTGGAATAAAACAGGTGACAAAAGAAAGAACAGAGTCACCTGGAAATCATAAAGGTCCAAAACACGAGCAGTGAGAGCAAAGCATTCTGAAGGTTCGGGGGCCAAAACTGCCCCCTCAAGTCATTTTATGTGGACCCTGGGTGGGCTCAAAAGTTATCGTAATAACTTATAGTTCTTATCGTGACTTACTTTTTAAGAGTCGAATAAGTAACATATCGATGTCAACATTTACACAAAGAATTATAGTGAGATTAAAACCCAATGGTGAAGTGAAGGGATTTTAGTGGAGTGTGTGATGAAAATACAAAACTGATACTTCCTGTTAAGTTTTTTTCAGCCTGCAAATTACTCTGCTAAAATATTTTGCCATTTGTGGTTTAGTTCGAGACCCTTGTTCCCTTGTCTCATTAAGTTGAGTTACCAAATGGTAGGTTCCCCCAAATATTACTTTTTTATCATTTATAGTTGTGAGCATTTGGAAGAATTGTTATTGGAAAATAAAATGCAGATGAGGACACTTGTGCGTGAGGTCCTTGTCTATGCTGAGGATACGATTCAGATAAGAAAACTTGAAAGTATTATTTGGGCTTCAAACATGTTTTTATTTAATGAAAGAATATCAACTCAATCTAAGGATGAAAGGACATCAATCTGTGACTGATCATAGTCAAGAGATGTTTGTTTGAAAGAATTGATTAAAAAAGAGACTTTGTTTTTGTCACAGCAAAAATAATTCAACTGCATCATGAAACTGACATTTCAAACATTCATTCATTAATGTGGAAATATAATTTGACTCTCTATCTTGTTTTGACTTTGAACTGGATTCTTTTAAAACTGTTCTGAACAAAAGCCAAGAAATACTGAAATCCCGATCCATTGAAGTCAAACAAACACTTTGAATTGGGCAGTTTTTTGAGTGAAGATCCAAAATGAATCGTTTATTTAGTGGACCTTAATGATGTTAGAGAAAGTTTGAGGGACAGATTATTACCTATATCCTTGGATTAAAGGACTTCAATCACAGCCAGGAATTGTTTTGTTTTTTACAAGAATGGAAAGCAGCAAAGAAAAAACAAATAATGATTAAAATAATATTTGAAAAACATTAAGGACATCCAATGAATTTTTTTAATGAGAAAAGAATTAAATTAAAAAAATATTTATCATCTTTCCTGTTTTTTTAATTATAAGAATGACTAAAACTTGAGAAATATTATTGTTTTAACGTGAAAATATAATTTGAATCATTTTTCTTGTTTTGATTTTGAAACTGGATCCTTTTAAAATGTGTTTTTGTCAGAAGAACCTAATCATCTAAATTAATCCATCACTGAAAATTCAAACAAACACTGGGATTTCAGCAAAAAAAGGTAATTTTCTGGTCTCATTGACCAGGAATAATATAATATCTGAATGTCAATCAAATATTTACTGGACCTAAATGCTATAGACGAGAGTTTGAGATACAGAACATTGACTATATCTCTGGATGAAAGGACTTTAATCTGTTAGAAGAACTAATCATAGACAGAAGTGAGTTTTTAAACGTACAAAAATGGATAAAAACGAAAATATATATATTTTTCTTCATGAGAAAAATAACATTAAGTACATATCATGATTGTTTTAATACGGAATCATCATTTCAATGTTTTCTTGTTTTGATCTAAGGCTTTAAAACTGGATTATTTTATTGTTCTTTACAAAAGACAACAAATATTGAAATCTTTATCAATAATCAATACATCGCTGACAAATCAAACAAACTGTGAAGAATTTTGTAGGTTTATTCATCAGGATTAAAAGAAAATCCAAGTATTAATCATGTACTTACTGGACTGATATAGAAGGACGTTTGAGAGACAAAGGTGGATGAAGTGGAACCTTCTGTAGAACAAATGTAGTTCTTCCAGTAAGAGGACAGACACTGTGTTTGTTAAGTGTGCGCCTGCAGGTTCCACACAATCCCTCTCTGTCGCCACTGTTTTCTTGTTCCTCTACTTACCGTGGGAGGCAAACTACGTCCTGCGTATCAGCGAGGAGAAGCCGCTGCTCGCAGGGTTCCTCGCCACCAGGATGTTGATCACTTGTGTCTTATCGCGGGGAGAGCCAGGCCACCTCTTGTGAATTAAAAGAAGAAGCAGTATCTCTGCTGCTCATTTTTCAACATGCTGAGATGTTGGGTTGGTCCCTTTCTTCAGACTCCTGTGCCACAGAGATAATCCTGGTCCACTCAGGGCGGCAGAATCCATCTTTCTCACTGGACCACGAGTCCTTGGCTCCTCGGAGGTCATTTCCTGCCTGACGCGGCGTGAATGCTTCGAGAAAGAAACTCCTATTTCTCTTCTCGTTGCTGTGTGCAGTCGTTGTCGAGGGTTTGAAATGTTTTGTGTCTGAAGTATGTGCTTGGAAATGATTTTCAGGGATTTTCAGAAATGTGAGAGATGCTTGTCTTTGATGCTTGAATACATGTTTTGTTAAGACTCAATATTCTACATTTATTTATTTATGCACTTGTGAACTTACTAGAGATATGTCACTGAGGCCTCATGTAACATAGTGAAGCCACTGTGTTATGAAAAGGTTTTACAGTGAAGCCACTGTGTTATGAAAACGTTTCATAGTGAAGCCACTGTGTCATGAAACACTTTCATAGTGAAGTCACTGTGTCATGAAACAGTTTCATAGTGAAGCCACTGTGTCATGAAACAGTTTCATAGTGAAGCCACTGTGTCATGAAACAGTTTCATAGTGAAGCCACTGTGTCATGAAAAGGTTTTAGAGTGAAGCCACTGTGTCATGAAACACTTTCATAGTGAAGTCACTGTGTCATGAAACAGTTTCATAGTGAAGCCACTGTGTCATGAAAAAGTTTTAGAGTGAAGCCACTGTGTCATGAAACAGTTTCATAGTGAAGCCACTGTGTCATGAAAAAGTTTTAGAGTGAAGCCACTGTGTCATGAAACAGTTTCATAGTGAAGCCACTGTGTCATGAAACAGTTTCATAGTGAAGCCACTGTGTCATGAAACAGTTTCATAGTGAAGCCACTGTGTCATGAAACAGTTTCATAGTGAAGCCACTGTGTCATGAAACAGTTTCATAGTGAAGCCTGTGTGTCATGAAACAGTTTCATAGTGAAGCCACTGTGTCATGAAACAGTTTCATAGTGAAGCCAGTGTGTCATGAAACAGTTTCATAGTGAAGCCACTGTGTCATGAAACAGTTTCATAGTGAAGCCACTGTGTCATGAAACAGTTTCAGAGTGAAGCCACTGTGTCATGAAACACTTTCATAGTGAAGTCACTGTGTTATGAAAACGTTTTAGAGTGAAGCCACTGTGTCATAAAACAGTTTCATAGTGAAGCCACTGTGTCATGAAACAGTTTCATAGTGAAGCCACTGTGTCATGAAACACTTTCATAGTGAAGTCACTGTGTCATGAAAAAGTTTTAGAGTGAAGCCACTGTGTCATGAAACAGTTTCATCGTGAAGCCACTGTGTCATGAAACAGTTTCATAGTGAAGCCACTGTGTCATGAAACAGTTTCATAGTGAAGCCACTGTGTCATGAAACACTTTCATAGTGAAGTCACTGTGTCATGAAAATGTTTTAGAGTGAAGCCACTGTGTCATGAAACAGTTTCATAGTGAAGCCACTGTGTTATGAAAACGTTTTAGAGTGAAGCCACTGTGTCATAAAACAGTTTCATAGTGAAGCCACTGTGTCATGAAACAGTTTCATAGTGAAGCCACTGTGTCATGAAACAGTTTCATAGTGAAGCCACTGTGTCATGAAACAGTTTCAGAGTGAAGCCACTGTGTCATGAAACACTTTCATAGTGAAGTCACTGTGTTATGAAAACGTTTTAGAGTGAAGCCACTGTGTCATAAAACAGTTTCATAGTGAAGCCACTGTGTCATGAAACACTTTCATAGTAAAGCCACTGTGTCATGAAACACTTTCACAGTGAAGTCACTGTGTCATGGAAAAGTTTTAGATTGAAGCCACTGTGTCATGAAACAGTTTCATCGTGAAGCCACTGTGTCATGAAACAGTTTCATAGTGAAGCCACTGTGTCATGAAACAGTTTCATAGTGAAGCCACTGTGTCATGAAACACTTTCATAGTGAAGTCACTGTGTCATGAAAAAGTTTTAGAGTGAAGCCACTGTGTCATGAAACAGTTTCATCGTGAAGCCACTGTGTCATGAAACAGTTTCATAGTGAAGTCACTGTGTCATGAAAATGTTTTAGAGTGGAGCCACTGTGTCATGAAACAGTTTCATAGTAAAGTCACTGTGTCATGAAACAGTTTCATAGTGAAGCCACTGTGTCATGAAACACTTTCTTTGTAAATGATGCCAGAACTCACATTTCTCTGATCCTTAAAACTCTTCACTGGCTGCCAGTTTCTTTCAGGATCAACTTTAAAATTCTGGTTCTTACTTTCAGATCTATTCATGGTCAGACCTTCAATCAGTGATCTATGTTGTCTTGACCTTTTAAAGTATGTATTTTTACTGTGTATTGTTTTGCTGTTGAAGCACTTTGTGACTCTGGTCTGAGAAATATCTTTAAAAAATAAATCTGACTTAGTTGGGTTTGTGAATTTAAAAAGAGGACGAGATATTCAAATGACTTCTCAGACTTCTGTGTTTTTAATGTAAAATTAAATGAAAACTATCAGGTCATGGTTTAAGGTGACTTAATATATAATTAGTATATAATTTTGAACCATCTATTATTTGTGTAAACTTGAATAAGTTCATTATCTATCTCTCATTTAAACGGTTATTTCTATTTCGGAATTTATTTGATCTCTGTGTTTGATGATCTACTGACTCCTTCAAGAAACATCTTAAGACTCTTTTATTCGTGCTTTTGCTTGATTCTCTGAGACTCTGTGTTGGTCTCAGTGTTGTCTTGACCTTTTAAGCATCTATTTTTGTGGGGTATTTTATTATTTGTTTAAGCGCTTTGTGACCCTGGTCTAGAAAAGTGCTCTATAAATATTATTCCCTTACTTATTTATTAGTTGTACTTGAATATGTTCTCCGAAGTCCCCCAGAAAAATTCAAATATGTTTGATTTCAGAACAATACATATTAATAAATAAGGGAGATTACTGTAGTTTCCACTCCTTTCTGCAATTGTAAATCCCATTATCTGCCTGAAGAACGGTTGTCATCGGCCACCAAATAGTGCTACTTTTAAAAGAAGCCGAGAAAAAGACTGTCTGGATGAAGTATCACTTTTGCCGTCTACTTCATCAGCAAATAAAAAAAAAAAAAAAGTCAGACATCCAGGAATCCTGGATTTCGGCGCAGATGAAGCCAATCAAAAATGCCGGGATTGTGTGGGCGACTGAAGAAGTAAATAAATATCTGTAAAAAAAAATCTTCTTCTAAGATCGTCTGGGAGACGTTTTCTTTGAGGGGTGAAATTGCTGCGACTTTGACAGGAGTTTAAAAGATTTATCAAAACACACGGGGTGCTTGCGTGTTCCTATACACCACAGTGAGAGGAAAGTAGAAGAGCATTTTAAAAGTGATTCACACGTAAGATTGGGCCTGGAGTACTGTGTGTGAAGATTTGTGGGTCACTAATTGGACCTGAGACCCAACACGGCATATGTTTCTGCCTCTAATGACCGTCCCATATTAGCGGTCCAGACGCCATCTGACCTGTAGGTTTGCCAGGTTTCTTGCTCTCCGCAGCCCTTTGATCCTGCATTTTGTACGCTGGGATGTACGAGGCCGACTCTGCGCTCGCATAATTGGACGAGCTCAGACGTGTTCTGATCCACGTCGCTGGAGAGCAGAAGCCGCTCCAGGGATTAACAGCAGCAGGTGCTGTAGATAGAATTCATGTTTTTAATTTGTGTGACCATTGAGTTTAAGATGCTTCTCAATATTGACTTACTTTAAACATTAATATTATAATTGATAGAATCGCCTCTCTCTTTGTCAATGATTTTTTTTAAATGAAATAGTTTTCATCCTGGGTGTCGAGGGGGCAGCAGCATCAGCTCCTCCTGCGACAATTGAGATAATATTCCGACTACAAAGAGCATTTGTTTTTTTGTTTTACTTTTTACCTTTTACTGACCTCAAACTAATTTTAAAGTGATAGTTCACCAAAATTCAAACTCATTTTCTACTCAACCTCATGTCCACTAAGGGTTGGGATCATTTTCAGAGTAATCTGTTACTTTTTAGAGTTATAGACAAAAATGTTTGTTCATTTTAATGTAGCGACTGACGCTTCCTACAAAAAGGCGCTTCCGGTTTATATTGCTTGTCATTCTTTAATTGCCACAAACCTGCGTAAAATGTATACTCACGTTTGTCCTTGGTTGTCAGTCCCTACAATAAAATTAACAAACATTTGTCTTTAACTCTAAAAAAAAAAGAACAGATTACTCTGAAAATAATCCCAATTTTCAGTCGACATGAGTGTAAGTAGAGAATTAGTGAGGTTTGAATTTTTGGTTAACTTTGACTTTAAGTGGTTGTATTGAAGCCTCGATGAGAAGAATTGTTCCGGAATTAAAAAAAAAAAAAAAAGGTGTATATTTTATGCTTCTCTGCGAGGTTTTACCCAGTAAAACTGCAAAGTCACAATTCCCTTAATGTGCCTTATAATCCGGTGTGCTTATAGTAGAAAAATGTGGTATTCTCTCTAGCGTGCCAAGGGTCTTCCCTATGGTCTTCTTCTGCAAGAAACAGTGCAATCACAGAAAATTGTGATCACTTGTACCCACTTATTTGTTTTTTGGATCACTTCCCACAGTTCCTGAACCATATGTGGGGTAGATTGACTGGAATACAGAGAGATTTTCCTTTTGGCTTAGATCTCTTTTCACCAGCACAGATCGGTGCATCATCTGCATAACTGTTGATGCTGCCCCGATGATTCCGTTTGTCGATCTTACACTCCATTCTCTCCTCACTCGTGAACAATTCATTGATTTAAATAAATAAATCAATTGGAGAGAAAACAAAAAAAAGCCTTCTTGCCAAAATCAATATATAAAAAACTAAATTATCAAGTCTACTTCCACGGCGCCTGTTGCTCTCACAGCAGCTGCAGCTCCTCAAACAATCACCACCTCAGCAGCAACAGGCGCCAGATTATAATCCTCACTCCCTTTTATGTATGTTGTTGTCTATTGTCTGGCTGTTTGCATCTGCACTTGGGTCTAAAAATTTGTATAGCACACAAATATTTGAATAATCATAATCATAATTTATTGTATTTATAAAAAGACAAAGAATCTACAAATACCATCATAATGAACAGAATTATGAACAAAAACGTGCCTGTTTATTTTGAAGAGAAGTATTTTTAATTATAGTTAACCAACTGTACCTCTAAATAATTAATTGTACGTATTTAATCTTGCTCTTAGCTTCAGACATGCACAGCAGATGTGAAGGAAATCTCACGGTGTACGTCAGGGTTCAAATAAGAATGTGCGCAGAGCAATAATGTATCAAAAATACACCCTGTGGACTCGGGGCCCGCAGGGAGATGAATTTAATTATGCTAATTCTTGAATATGATCAATAGTACTTGAGGAAATCTAGCACCTACTGAAGAATCTGGCTTCAAATTAAGAGGATATTCATGCTGAAAGATCAGCGATGGCGTGATTTAAATGCTAAGTGTGGCTACGTAAGGGAAGGTCACCAGCGAATGGTTCAGTAAAAAAAAAGAAAGAGGCAAGCGGAGAGAGAGTATGAAAAGAGTCTTACTCCCAGAACCATCTTGAAGATTTCACAGTTGCTCGGGTTTACCAGGAATGGCGGTTATTTAATCGCCGAGGCATATTTCATTAGAATTCTATTATGCTTGGGTTAATTGGAAAAGTTATGATGCAGATGGTTGTCGTATTTTGTTTGTGATGAATCGATCTTTATCTTCTTCAACAGACGCTTGTAAATTTACCACAACAAGCAGCGCGACAACTATTTAAAATACAGAGAATAGCAGCGAAATAACTTTGACAATAGCAATCGACATGAACAAAGACAGACCAGAACATTATCTGTAGCAAGTTAAATCCACACTGAGATGTGAGTCTTGGTTCACAGTCCATTTAGAAATGTTTACGAGTGAATGACAGTTAATAACTCAGAGCAGCAAAGAAAAATAAAATACTTCGGCCTTTATATAAATGAAATCATGGAGGCATTGGTGCAACAGTTTCTTCCCTGAAGGAATATTTTACAGTGTCACACACTAAGTGCTGTCCGGTTGACGAGTGAAAGGACACGGCTGTCAAGTCGTCAAGTGCGTCGAGTGACTGACAAGAGCAGTCACAGGACTGACAGGCCCTTTTTATCATTGGACCGTGTCATCGAGTCCTAACACGATGACGAGTAAAATGGTTGCTGTCAAATTAAAACACATTGCTTCATATTTTTAAATCCATGTCTGTACGTTTTATATGCATTCTTTTGTTGACCATCAATGCGAACTACAATTATTATTAACGTGTAAGTTTGGTTTGTTTTCAGAATAAAATCATGACATATTTCCATTACATTTTCGAGAATTTGTAAGCAACAAACTTATAATTTAATTTATAGTTGTCCTGAAGGCTTTATCGTTTACTGGTGCACAGCAGATGCGGCCAACGCCGCTGAGCTAACATACAGTGTAAGATTTAACTCTATAGATCCCCTATGATCATAATCTCAGGTTCTACGTCATTTGGTGCTCCGCCCTCTAACCGCTTTGCTATTGGTTTATCCTCGAGCCCAGGCGTTGTCTCTGAGAAAGCTTAATGAACTCGCCACCCAGCTGGGTGCAGTCCACTTCCTATAAAGGCGGGAAATACCTGCCGCACTTTCTCCAACTGAAAACTTCTTCTTCTCATCTAGTTGGAACGTGAGCTTGTCAAGTGCACCGCACAGGAACGCCATGTTGTTTGCGAGGACGACACTTATTAAACAACATTGCGTTAACGTGTCTCGATCATAATCATGATCTCTGAGGCGGCGTGGGTCGACAAGCCTTCGAACGCTTCCTGACGCTGTCAAGAGCCGAGGGAAGCGCTCGGCAGGCCACACAATCAGACGTCGTGTGATTTGGGCCTAGGCAAACGAAGCAGACATGTGTGTCCCCCCTCTCCGGGGAGTCTTAGCACTTCATGCACAAACATTTGTCCACTTCAATATTCATTCGCCATCATCACATTCCACTGATTCTTTAGCTTTTCACTGTCAGGAGCTTTCTGCTGAGTTGAAAAGGAGTGTGGTGGGTATTTCCCGCCTTTAAAGGAAGTGGATTGCACCCACTTGGGCGGCGAGTTCATTAAGCTTTCTCAGAGACGAGGCAGGGCCTCGAGAATAAACCAATAGCGAAGCGGTTAGAGGGCGGAGCACCTAATGGTAGATGGTAACCTGCAGGTAGATCAATGTTTTATGTTTGTCAATCCTCTAAAAAGCAATACAAGGACTCCTCAACACTACGATGCAAACATTAGTTAAAACCCTGTGTGTTATTGAAAGTGTCTGATGTAGGACGGTTAATGATGGCGTCACATCAAGCCGTTACGATCGGATACTCAAAAGGTTGTTCAGGTGTTAATGGAACCTAAAACCAATTATTTCAAAACAAACATCACAAATACATCAATGTCATCATTTCAATTACAAACAATCTTTAAAAAGGAATTAGGTTTTTGGGATTTATCGTATCCTAGGCACTATTTAGTAGAGTCACATGGACTATGAACAAAAACAAGTGTGGTTGGACCAGGTGTCGTGTCAGTGTCTTTAATAAATTAAATACAAAAAGGGCTTCAACACAGGTAAAAACAAAAACAAAATCAAGAATACAGTAGAAAGGGGAACAGCTGAGAACTCAGACCAGGACTCAGACCAGCGAACTAAAAAAGAGAGAAAAAAAAGGTACTATAACCAAAAACGCTGAGAAGGAACAGGAACAGTCATGGGAATTTCCAAAAGTTCAAGTTTCGGTCAATGATCGGAGTCGAGCCAAACCTTCAGCAGACGCAATCGACTGGTGATCTCTTCGTGCTTTGGAGCGCCTTAAGAAGAGGGAAGAGGTGCCACCAATCAAACGCAGCCGGGCACCTGACTCCTTCTGAAAGGTATACAAAGCAAAACAGGAGGTGGTCTCACCAATATAAAACACACTGTACAGAAATCGTGAAACCAGGAAATGACAGAACGGACAGGAATTGGGAAATTGCTTCAATTGTTCATATAAATGGTACATTTATGAATCTAATTCATAATATTTAATTCATAATATCTTATTTATTAGACAGTGTTTCCAAATCCTTCAAATATGTATTATGTGACTTCCTCACCGTGCGACATATTGTAACATACAGAATGACACGTTCCCTTGGACTTCTTTGCCGCCTCGCGGCTTGTATAGTTCATTTGAATTTTCCAAATCGTGTAAAGAAAATGTTCTACCTCACACATGCTCAGCCCTCTATTCGAGAACTGCTGCGCCGCACCTATACAAGAGGAACTTTCTTTTGACATGGCCTCCAATAATTTCTATTCTTTACATCTATAGCGTCGTGCAGGGTCGCGGCCTCAGCTTTGCACCACTTACTTGTTCCTGTTTTATCTCCACTTTCATTTTGACTGCACCGTTTAGCTCTGAACTTTTTCTTGCACTATATTCATATATTTTCTTTTTGAATCTTCAGATTCTATTTTCTATGTAAGAAATGGTGTATAGTGTCACTATTTATTTGTCAAACTAAAGCGATTCTATGCGATTTTAAGTCGAGCGATGCCAGTGGACTAAAGTCATAGTGTTTAGACCGACGGGAGACTGCAGTTCCCATGAGCACTCGCTAAAGGTTGCAAAAGTTGCCATGTCCCTGTTTGTAGCAGTTGATGAATGTTCTGTTTCCAGGCTTCCATTGATGAATGACGGATGATAACGATGAGGTAATGAATCAGATTAATGGATCTACTGACTCCTTCAAGAAACATCTCAAGACTCATTTATTTGTGCAGGGTTTTCCTTGATTTTCTGGAACTTCTTTTTCTAAATATATTTTTAGTTTATATTTTATTGAGTATTGTTTTGATTGTTTAAGCGCTTTGTGCCCCTGGTCTGGAAACGCGCTCTACAAATATAACTTACTTACTTACTAATTACTACTTATGTAATATGATATGTAAATAACATAACTTTAAACTTTTTGTAACGTAATTCGCGATATGTAGCATGTTCACACCATCCCCAAGAACTTTTACAGTGAAAATAAAAATCACACAAAACACCTAAAGTGACTGACAGTATATATAAGTTTTATGAAAATATTTTAGTACAAAAACATTAAGGTACCCAAACTGCCTAGAGCTGCTTTAAGCTGTTTCTGATTCTTTGTGTCTCAAGATGTGTGCGGGTTGCGTCATTAGCTGAGCGCTCTTCTTGGATAATAATCGTAAACGTTATTTTTCGACAAAACTCGGCTCTACGAGCGGCGATACCCGGTTAGCTTCCCTCGTGGCTCGAGGTAAATTTGTCACTAAAGAGATGCCAATTTGTAGGCGAGGTCCCACGGTGGAGAGTGCATTAATCTACACATGTCTGCAGGCGACGATGGTTCTCCAGATAACAAAAGGTGATTTTATAAAACACTACGACATCGAATTGTAAAAAACAGCTCCTGCAACACTGACTAGTAATCATCCGATACACCGTCAAGTCATGCTTTTAGGTATATAACTCCCCCTGGTCAAGGTCACATGGATTGAGACTCGGATTGGCGCATGTCAATCCAAACAGTGTGGCAGGCGTCCTATAAGTGTAATCAGGAAGAGTACGCTTGTGTACAAATAGATAGGAGATTGGAATAATACATTCCTGTATGTTGACGTGACCTTGCGGCTCAGAAACCTTGAAAATGACAGCTGACGTGATTGGAGGCTCGGTCACGACATGAGGCGGCAAAAAAAAATCCATCGACTTCCACTCAGAGGAATTAGAAAGACGATACTTTTATCGACATACGGTATTCTTGTCATTCAAACTGTACCATGACTGAGGAGAAAATGGGGGCGAAAAAGTCCCCTTTCGTTTCCATCCCAAAGACTCCTCCAGCGGCCGTCACCCTCTGTCTCGGGCATTATTTTATTACCTCTGAAACTCAAGTGGGGATATTCTTAAGACAACAGTTTCCTAGCAACGAGGCCTGTTGCGTTCTGCTACAGTAGCCGAGCGCAGAGCGAAGCAAAAGGTGGCAAAGAGGAGAAAGTGGGAGAGTGGAAGAAATGAATCCAAATATTTTGTCACAGCTTTGGTTGAAGTGAGAAAATTAACTATGGATTCTCTCTCTCTCTCTCTCTCTCTCTCTCTCTCTCTCTCTCTCTCTCTCTCTCGGTGGCGGTGAACATCAATCGGATCAGAGACGTTTTAAGAAACAAAGAAACAGGTTAAAATGTTCTTTAAAGTTCTCTCAATCTTAACAACAGTTTTGGAAAAAAGAAAAAAAAAAAGTTTTTGCTCACATTTCATGATTTTCTTAATGTATGTCCTGTGCTGGTGCTTCAGGCTCATACTCTATAGTCGATCTTAAATAAAAAAAATGTTTTGCAATATTATATTTTTAATTAAACTAAATAAAACATAGTTTTGTCACTGATACAGACTATAAAGTAATTGAGGCTAACTTATACATAGTGATGAGCTGATGAGGCCTCATGAAAAAGCTGATGAGGCATCAGTGTCACCACTAGATGTGACTCTCAAATTTCTAATAGTTAACTCTGAACTACTTATTCAGTTAAAACTGGCATCCTTTTTAAAGTGCCATTTAGTTGTCTGTCAAATTTAAGACACTGTTTGTGTCCCAAATCACGCACTCCTGCACTTTCACTTAATATGTGCGTCCCAATGAGCTGTGTGCGAAAATGTAGTGCGCAATGAGCACTTCTTTGGTGCACTTAAATGGCCAGAAAAGTGAGTGTGGATCGATGAACACTTTCCTTCAACGACCTCCATATTAGTGACGTAGATGACGCTAAACTAGAAGCTACGTCACTGACGACGCATCTTCTGAGCAGATACCGACGTAAATGTCTTGAGGAAACACTAACTTTACCACAAAACAACACAACAACAATAATAATACAATGAAACACAACTTAATAACTTGTTTCAATTCCCTAAAAGTCCTGTCAAGTGTCGGTGATAGTGTTTTAACGACTGGTTGCAATCATTGTTAAAAATAGTAGAAGAACAAGCAGTGCATTCAGATAAGTTTGCAATTTGGGACACAGCCACTGTATCATGATACCTCTTCAGCTGTTTCATGAAGCCTCAACAAAAATGTCTACTGTACATTGTAGTTTTTTTTTTTTTTAAAGTGAGATTAATCTCCATTTTAAACCTGTAGTTTCTGATATATGAATCCAAAATCTTCATTTGATTACCTTTTTACTATCAAGGCCAAGGTAGGGAAGAGGAGAAACACACGATTATTCACCCGTAATAATTAAAGTGTGGATTTGAGATGGAGGTCTGATAGCAACTTTTACAAATCACATCCGATCTCATCAAAACCTTCCCCTCACAATGAGCCCGCTAACAAAAGAGTCATGGGCAGTGCAGAAGGAAAAAGTGTGAGGATAAGCAGGGGACGCTAAAAAGAGCGCTCGGCTGAGATAACAAAAGAGGGCCAAAGAAGATTTGCGGCCGGAGATTAAACACTTTCTGAGCACCAAAGCTTACTTCTCTAAGTCGGCAGGTAGAAGTTTGGCTTCTGTTCATGGTCCCGTTTCTATGACGTTTGTTTGTGGTGAAGAAAAGTCCACTCGAGTGGCAATAGCTAAGCTTCTGTTAAAAGTATAGACCTTTAGTCGACTGGTTTTCATACATTTGGTTTCCCCTGAGAAATATTGAATTCGGTGTCAGGCTGACAAGGAGGAGAAAATCTTCATTATTCAGAATAAAAAAACAAGGTTTTATGCCTTCATGGTTTAGGTAATGTTTTTTTCTGAAAATGCCTTTTGTGTTGTTTGTTTGTTTGTTGTTTGTGTAATGTAAGCTTGTTCGTTGAATTGATAGAATGGATTTTTAGCGCGATTGAATCACAGCAAGAAAGTTGCTGGTTCACTTCCAGTTTCTATGTTCTCCCTGAGTTGTGTGGGTTTACTCCAGGCACTCCGGTTTCCTCCCACAGTCCAAAAACATAAAGGGGTTTATTAGGAACTTGGGGAACTTGTCCGTAGATATGAGTGTGTGTGTGAATGGTTGTCTGTCCTTGTTCTCCCTGAGACAGGCAGACTGGCATCCTATCCAGGGTGTCCCCCACCTCTCGCCCGACATAACAGGGATAGGCTCCAGGGGCTCCCGAGACCCCCATTAGGGATTTAGCGGCAAAGAAAATGAATGAATGAAAGATAGAACTAGCGTTTTTCCCGTTTTTTGTCTTCTATGAATGTATGAAAGTTACGATTCCTTCAGAAAATCTTCACTGGTAACTTGTATTTTCATGACAAGCTACAAATGAACCAAACAAAACTTTGTTAGTGACAAAGAGACTTTTAATGAGAAGAGGTCCAGAATGTGCCGTTTACAGGTAAGTGATAGGATTATGGGTGGAACCACTTTATTTTACAGTGTAAAAAAAAATGTCCTTGTTTTCTCTGAATTAAAGAAGAACGACTATGTGAGATGTGCTCAGGTTATACGCTCCTGTTAGAGTTTTTGAACTTTGTAATAGATTTTTGTCCAAGTATTTCATCATAGATTGTTCAAAGGACTGGAAATATGTATTTCCAAAATCTCGCAATAAACGCCAGTTTGATCTATGTTTAATCTTGTATTAAACATTTAATTCATAAAAGGAAATTATGATACAGACTGTTAACTCCTGCAGAAAAAACAACACTAAACATCTAATAAAAACATCAGGACAATGAAAAAAAAAAGTGCTTACACAGCAGAACACGTGAGTTCTCTGCAGGAGAATCCAGATGAGACATGAAAATTCATGTCGTACGCCGAAGAGAAAGCCCCGCTGCAACAAAACAGTAGGACCTTCACACTTAATCAAAGGTTAAGGTCTTAATGCTCAACTCCTCGGGGAAATATCCGTTTACGACCATATTCATGACTTATTGATCAGTGAATTAAATCATGCTGCTCTAGTGCTGCTTCTAAAAAATTGCCAAGGCCTCAACAGTGTTTTTGCTTATCAGAAGAATGTTCATGTGACTGGTCCAGCAAACCCTTGCATTACTTGGAAATATATAGAACATACCAGGATTTTGTGCAGTGGTTAGAGTGGTTGGTGCGGTCGCCTCACAGCAAGATGGTTGTTGGTTCGCTTCCAGGTCGGGAGGGACCTTGAACTTGTGACCTTTCTGTTAGGCGTTTGTATGTTCTCTCCGTGTTGTGTGGGTTTACTCCGTTTTCCTCCCACAGTCCAAAAAGTACACAAAGGTTGATTGGGAACTTGAGGAAATTGTCCGTAGATATGAGTGTGTGATGTGAATGACTGGCACCCTGTCCAGGGTGTCCCTCGCCTCTTGTCTGAAGAAACTGGGATAGGCAAGGCAAACTTTATAAGGGAATAAGCGGCACAGAAAATGAATAAATGAAGGAAAAACTCCTTTGCCAAAATGCTTCGAATTAATGCTTGACGTGGTAAAAACGTCAAATCATGACTCACGTAGTTTAAAAATGCTACAAAGAATGGGAAACAAAACTGTGGTGCCATTTTAGGTTTTATTCTCGATTTTAGGATCTGTTATTCTTTTATATGGAGAGCATGAATGCTACTCGCATGATGCAACACTAATAGACTCAGGGACTCATTCATTCCTCGTGCTATTAGACTTTATTATTCTGAATTTGGGGGAAGGAGTGGAATTAAAGCATGATGTTTATTATGTTAATCGTAGTATCCTTTTATTTCTGTTATTTCCTTTGATCTATGTTCTTTAAATGTGCACTTTGTCCTTTTATTGAACGTTGTTATTTTTTTTGTTTTTATGAAACTATCCTCTACTGTGAACTGGAAACCTAAATTCCCGAAAAGGAGATCTTCAGAGAGATTAATAAAGTTTATCTATCGATATGTTTCCATTATGATGATCATAACACCTTTTTTTGTATTTGTTGCTTTCAATTAATTTCCTGCTGCTCTTTGTTTCCAGCAGATTACACAGTGTTGCTGTCTGGCTCTGTTTTCATTCATGTTTGGATTATTTTTGGATTATTGTGTGCATTTGTTAGCAACGTGTTTTCAGTTTTCTGAACCTCTTAAACTGTAAAGTAAATTGATTATTCGGTCGTTTAAAACATTTCAAGAGGATTTTCTTCCACTCTTGAATCTCCTTTGTTAATAGTTCTGTCTTAAATGTTATGAGATGAATAGAAAGGAAAATTCAAGAAAGAAAAGAAAAAACTAAGATCATAGCTCCTCAGAAGGATCTGGTGGATCAGGGACGTCGGTCAAAATGTTTTGTTACTTGAATTTCATTGAATTTATTCACATTAAAACAAATAAATAAACAGAAAAAACAAATAATATAAATAAAATAAGGGATTGCTTGTACATTTTGCGCACATCTTTTAAAGTACAGAATAAATACAGATGAATACAACACTAGCTTCATGCATGTCGTTGTTGTGTAAGTCCAAATTTAGTCCATTTTCTCCATTTGTATATGGATTTCTCTTCTTGTGTCCTTAGATAGTTGACAACTATAAGTACCTCGGTGTGTGGATGGACAGTAAACTGGTCCTGCAACACAGACCATGTATATAAGAAAGTTCAAAGTAGACTGTACTTTCTGAGGAGGCTTCGATCATTTAACATCTGCAGGAAACTCTTCTGCATGTTCTACCAGTCTGTGGTGGCCAGTGTTCTAGGCTGTGGTGTGTTGGGGTGGGAATGTGTCTAAGAGTCAACAGGTTGATCAGAAGAGCTGGCTCTGTGGTTGAAACTGGACTCACTGGTGACAGTTCTATCTATTGATTGTTTAAGGAACAAATATGTATAAACATAAAAGTTTTTTTGTGTTTAAGATAAAGAATAATGTATTTTGTCTCTCAAATGAATGAAGATTGAGGATCCACATCTAACAGATTCAATTACATTTCAACTTCATGAAGCAATATTGTATATCAAGTGGTCAGTAGGTAGGAACAAGAAAACCTGGCAGAGGTTCTAAAAAAAGAATACACATTGTTTTATGGATGTTCTCTGATCTCAGGGTCTAATCCACAGCTAAGAGTTTTAATTACGACCCTCGTCAATAACATAATTACTTGCAAGACCAAGGGAATCAGATGTATCGTGTATCCAATATATACTACACTGTTCCGACAATTACTTTCATAATCCCCATTAATATGAACAAGCGTTGGTGGCAGTTTTCCGGCAGAACGAGCAGAATATATGTGTTCCTCGGATCAACATAAACCAACGCAAATCAAAACATATCCCGTTGTGAGATGATGATTTAACGATTTCCTGTATGTTTCCGTCAAAGGTCTTCCTGATTGATGTTTCTTCCTATGCTACGAGATTATCTTGAAAGGTTGAGGATCCTCGTGACTAATTATTCCTGTCAACTAGTCTTAACTATGCTTTATTTTCTCATCAACCGGTTTTGAAAAAAAGTCAATTTATCGCAAATGGTAATAACCAGGGAGTCACGTTGAGGAATAAACTAGACTTGAAAATGTTCCCTTTGACTATTCATAATAATAATTCAAGGCATTAATATTCCAAAAAGATATAGGACTTATAAATTTAATTTAAACTAGAAACCAATCTCCTTTCAAGTTCAACTAATATGTCTATTCGTGTTTCAGTTTGCAAAAATCAATCGTTCTGACTTTCCATTTTTATATGAATTCCCTAGCTTTCCTAGTTCATTGGTCAATGGAAGAAAACTCTTTTTTTTTTTTTTCCATTCTAGTTCAGAGACATTTTGTTTCTTTAGCAGTCTTACAAAGCTGAACTCCAGGGGGAGCCTGGGCCGATGAGCTCTGCCCCAGGACCTCCGAGCCACAACAGAGGTCCACCCTCTAAGACTCTTTCAACCTCTCTTGCCATCAGTCTTGTCATTGTCCTCCCACACTGCCAGCTCAATGCTCTGTTAACTAGCCTGCCTCATTCTGGTCATGTTCCTCTCTAACTTGAACACATCATTGATTTTTCCTCAGTGAATAAATGAAGTACAGAATACTGACTAACTGGGGATTGTAAAATTGTTTTTACTGACGGTTTTTACCAATAAAATGAGGGTCTATTTCTATCAAGATTGTGATGTTCATTTATATACACAGTATTTTTTCAATAATTTCTGATGAAAGTAACTGTAAATCCTGAGAACGTTCTCTTACATATTCATCTCGTCTCACAGTGACGTTCGCATTGGATTGATAAGAAATACGACATAGAGGTTTTTTTTAAATACAACTTCAAATGGAACAAAACAATACATGTTTAATATTGTCATCAATCCACAGTCCTGCAGGTCTGGATTATATTATTGATACAGCAGCATTTATGGGGATGGGATTCATCAATGTTTTTCTAATGTCGACACTAGTGATGGCTTGATAAAAGAGCTGATGAGGTGTCATGATACAGTGTCTTCGTTTTGAAAGACCACTAGATGTCACTCTCTGTTTTATAATATTTCTGAACGTGATCTACTGATTGAATGAACCCTGCCATCGTATTCACACTTAAAGTACCATCTAGTGGTCTTTCAAAATGAATAAACTGTATCATGATACCTAGAGATGTGTCAATCAGGCCTCATGAAACAGTTTCATAGTGAAGCCACTGTGTTATGAAATAGTTTCATAGTGAAGTCACTGTGTCCTTGAACAGTTCCATAGTGAAGTCACTGTCTTGAAACTGTTTCATAGTGAAGCCACTGTGTCATGAAACAGTTTTATAGTGAAGTCACTGTGTCATGAAACAGTTTCATAGTGAAGTCACTGTGTCATGAAACAGTTTTATAGTGAAGTCACTGTGTCATGAAACAGTTTCATAGTGAAGCCACTGAAGCCACTGTGTCATGAAACAGTTTCATAGTGAAGCCACTGAAGCCACTGTGTCATGAAACAGTTTCATAGTGAAGCCACTGTGTCATGAAACAGTTTCATAGTGAAGCCACTGTGTCATGAAACAGTTTCATGGTGAAGTCACTGTGTCATGAAACAGTTTCATAGTGAAGTCACTGTGTCATGAAACAGTTTC
This sequence comes from Callionymus lyra, assembly GCF_982586985.1. Classification (NCBI taxonomy): domain Eukaryota; kingdom Metazoa; phylum Chordata; class Actinopteri; order Syngnathiformes; family Callionymidae; genus Callionymus; species Callionymus lyra. The sequence goes on from NC_141821.1 coordinate 6,502,538, forward strand.
ATGGTGAAGTCACTGTGTCATGAAACAGTTTCATGGTGAAGTCACTGTGTCATGAAACAGTTTCATGGTGAAGTCACTGTGTCATGAAAGAGTTTCATAGTGAAGCCACTGTGTCATGAAACAGTTTCATAGTGAAGCCACTGTGTCATGAAACAGTTTCATAGTGAAGCCACTGTGTGATGAAACAGTTTCATAGTGAAGCCACTGTGTCATGAAACAGTTCCATAGTGAAGTCACTGTCTTGAAACAGTTTCATAGTGAAGCCACTGTGTCATGAAACAGTTTTATAGTGAAGTCACTGTGTCATGAAACAGTTTCATAGTGAAGTCACTGTGTCATGAAACAGTTTTATAGTGAAGTCACTGTGTCATGAAACAGTTTCATAGTGAAGCCACTGAAGCCACTGTGTCATGAAACAGTTTCATAGTGAAGCCACTGAAGCCACTGTGTCATGAAACAGTTTCATAGTGAAGCCACTGTGTCATGAAACAGTTTCATAGTGAAGCCACTGTGTCATGAAACAGTTTCATGGTGAAGTCACTGTGTCATGAAACAGTTTCATAGTGAAGTCACTGTGTCATGAAACAGTTTCATGGTGAAGTCACTGTGTCATGAAACAGTTTCATGGTGAAGTCACTGTGTCATGAAACAGTTTCATGGTGAAGTCACTGTGTCATGAAAGAGTTTCATAGTGAAGCCACTGTGTCATGAAACAGTTTCATAGTGAAGCCACTGTGTCATGAAACAGTTTCATAGTGAAGCCACTGTGTGATGAAACAGTTTCATAGTGAAGCCACTGTGTCATGAAACAGTTTCATAGTGAAGCCACTGTGTGATGAAACAGTTTCATAATGAAGTCACTGTGTCATGAAACAGTGTCTTACCTTTAAAAGGCCACTAGATGTCAGACTAACTTTGAAAAATGATGCCAAGTTTCATGGACTTAGTAGATCAGAGCCAAATATTTTAAAGCTAAGAGTGACATCTTGTGGCCTTTTAAAATTAACACACTGTTTAATGGCACAATGGCTTCACCTCCAAACTGTTTAATGATACCTCATCAACACATCACTACTCGACACTCGACAATAGGTCAACGCAATCCTTCATACCTCCCAGATTGTACTCGTCATTGACAACTAACGGGGAAACTTAAATTACAAATAATTCGCTGTGCACATATAATGGCGATGAAGAAAATGCTGACGTTTAAATCATGACTAATTTAAGCTTCACAGCTCGTAACGAAGCCGTTTCCTGATGATGCTTAGGCAAGTACTTTTGCTTTCAGCAAAACTTTTCAATCACTCTGAGTGGTCAGAGCTTGTCTGTTAGCCAGTAGCATGTTGTGTTGTATACAAGGTAGTATAATACATTAAATAAACATATTTTGTCTCAAACAAAATTTGGCCCTTCAATGACAAATGGTGGCTTCGTCTCATGCCTCTGTGAATCCTGGACACGACCTCTGATAATGATCAATCTGATTGGAATCTAAATCCATTCTCTCGCTCAAGGATCTCACGACGGAGCTTTGAGAAAACTGTTTTGACAAATGTGCAATAAAAGCAAATCTGTTTTTTTTAATTGAAAGTACATTTGTATTGAGATGAGCAACGGTGTCGGACGAGCACAGATAAGTCTGTCAGTCGCTCTTGGCGAGGCTGAATTCATTTGAATCCATTAGAGAGAAGAAGAAGAAGTACAGTGCCTACAGTCTGAGTGAACTGTGATCTCAATACAGCACCGTTAGCGGGTTATCTCGCGCAAACAAACACATATTTGGTTTGAGAGTCGTTTGTTGACAGGGAATCGTTCAGTCTCATAAAAGGCAGATGGCGACCTTAGGTCCGGATTTAGGTCGAACAGTCCTTCTTTTGCTCCATCTCCGACTCAAATGGGCAGAAAATTGAGAGTGAACACTTTCCACCCTCAACGGTCGCCATCTTAGTGACGTAGATGGAGCTAAAGGGAAGCTACGTCACTGACGACACGTCTTCAGAGCAGATACCGACGTAAATGTCACGTGAAAACATTAATTTTACCGCAAAACAACACAACAACAACGATAACTATATGAAACGCAACTTAATAACTTCAAGTGTCTGCGATAGGGTTTTTATGGCTGGTTGCAATCAGTGTTAAAACAGTAGTAGAAGAAGAAGCTGTCGAGTCAAGTGTGTTGCAGCAGAGTTTGATTTGAGACAGTACTACACTGTCGAAATTTAAGCACTGCACAAGTAACTTTCTGATAGTGTACTGTAAAGCAGTGCTCTCTTAAAGAAGTGCTGACCTCACACTTAAAGTACCATCTAGTGGTCTTTCAAAATGAATAAACTGTATCATGATACCTAGAGATGTGTCAATCAGGCCTCATGAAACAGTTTCATAGTGAAGCCACTGTGTTATGAAACAGTTTCATAGTGAAGTCACTGTGTCATGAAACAGTTCCATAGTGAAGTCACTGTCTTGAAACAGTTTCATAGTGAAGCCACTGTGTCATGAAACAGTTTTATAGTGAAGTCACTGTGTCATGAAACAGTTTCATAGTGAAGTCACTGTGTCATGAAACAGTTTTATAGTGAAGTCACTGTGTCATGAAACAGTTTCATAGTGAAGCCACTGAAGCCACTGTGTCATGAAACAGTTTCATAGTGAAGTCACTGTGTCATGAAACAGTTTCATAGTGAAGCCACTGAAGCCACTGTGTCATGAAACAGTTTCATAGTGAAGCCACTGTGTCATGAAACAGTTTCATAGTGAAGCCACTGTGTCATGAAACAGTTTCATAGTGAAGCCACTGTGTCATGAAACAGTTTCATGGTGAAGTCACTGTGTCATGAAACAGTTTCATAGTGAAGTCACTGTGTCATGAAACAGTTTCATGGTGAAGTCACTGTGTCATGAAAACATTAATTTTACCGCAAAACAACACAACAACAACGATAACACAATGAAACTTAATAACTTCAAGTGTCTGCGATAGGGTTTCTATGGCTGGTTGCAATCAGTGTTAAAACAGTAGTAGAAGAAGAAGCTGTCGAGTCAAGTGTGTAGCAGCAGAGTTTGATTTGAGACAGTACTACACTGTCGAACTTCAAGCACTGCACAAGTAACTTTCTGATAGTGTACTGTAAAGCAGTGCTTTCTTAAAGAAGTGCGTGATCAACACCGCCCATGTTTTGGAGTTTAAAATACAATTTCAAATCGTATTTTAAACTGTGTCCGTGGACGTTAGAACAGAAAGGTTGGAATCGAGTCTTCTAAAGCATGTACGTTAGTATTTCTTCTGACAAATGGATTGTAATGAACATGAAATGAAAACATTTTGATTGTATGCGTGATCTTTAAAAAAAATATCAAGTAGGTTTAAAAGGATACACATGTTTGATAACAGGTTTTTGGCTGTTTAGGTGGACTAGCCTCTGCAGGAGATGGAAGGAACCACACAGTGGAGTCTATGATGACCCTGGAGGTCTCTTAAGCTGCTGAAACATGCGGGGGGGGGGGGGGGTGTGTGTTGTAAATGGTGTGTGATGACTTCTGATGATCAGTGATACCTAGAGATGTGTCGATGGTAGTGTCATATCAGAAATCAAACGACAAGACTGACCTGCACCGTAACAATTACACTAATGGTCTAAAACGTACAGTATCGTTCTTCCACCTCTGCCACTCATTTCCTTTTTTTTCTCCAACCATTCCCAGGAGAGAAAAGAAGTGTCCAAGCTTAAGATGAAAGGCACAAATCCTTCATTGGAAAAACTCAACAGGACTGGACGGAGGTTAGAGAAGAACCAGACTTCATGACCAACCTCTCAAAGATGAAAACCACCATCAGCAGATACTCTTCAACACAATACTCAGAAGGAAGTTTATTTGCAATTAAAGGATTCAAACTGGAACTAAAAGTAGTTCGAGCACTGACCAGGGGCCGCCAACACGGTGCCCGTGGGCGTCATGAAGGCCCCATCGGGGACCCCGGGAGTAGCCTGAAGGCCTATTCCATGAATACATTGTGTTGAATTCATACTCTTTTAATGTATGATTTCATCTTTCACAGCAGACGAAATCAAGCTTAATTATTGTAGAGAACCAATGACATGTCTGTGAAGTATTTCATTTAGTATTAGCCAAGTATTTGAAAAAAACAACCTTTGTTCCTTCCCGAGTATCAAAGTTCTGGTAACCCTTCAACTCAATCGGGGCCATTGGCGTAGCTCCTCATATCTAAATGGTCAGTGACTCTTGGCAAAAACCATTTATGAGTCGGTCCACGAGGAGCCTCTGGGAACTTTTAGTGCAAGATTTAAGTCAAAAATTCATCCTCGCATTTTAAGAAACATAATACAAATAAGTTATTTATTTACAATGAATTATGTATATTGAAAAATTGACACTGAATTTATTCATGGTTTGAGTTCTTGGCACTTCTTGGTTTTTCACTTTCACAATCTGATTTTGATGCTGTAAAATGCCAGTGTTAGAAATAAAAGGTTCGAGTCTGATGGGACGCATTTACTTGTGTTTCCTGGAGAGCTTGTTACCGGCTCTAAATTAAATAAGAATTATCATTATTTTCAGAATGACACAGTTGTACAATATCTTGATGTGTTGTGAATACATCTACTGACCAGCTGAGAATAGGGATTTAAATCAAATAAATACTGATTGACAAACGACCGTGTGAGATTCGACTTTAACTAAGACACAATCTTACAGATGATCACAAAGCTGTAGCATCATTAGCCAATGAATAGATTATAAGGACAGCATTCCATTGTGCAGACCGAGCTTTTCTTTCTCAACAGAAGTGCGAACTCAAGTGAAACACAGCACAATCCCTGCCCTAGTTTAGGATTTTTAACAAAAATAGACCGAGACGCCAAATCAGGCGTCACACTGAGATCCCTGCGTCTTCGTTACAAACGACTTCCTGACGTGGTTCGGATTTTTAGGCCTTGTCATCAGATAACAGATGACCCGCACTGGCCCGGACTTATGTCAGCGGAAGCTTTGTCTTTTCTCATCAAAGCGGTTTGATGTGACGGACAGAAAAGCCTCAAAGAGCGGCGACTGCTTCCAGCAGAGATGAAGCAGCAAGATTCCCAGCGCGGGGAGAGAATGTACCGCTATCTAGGTCCTGTCATGAGAGGTGACATGTTCCTCTGTACAGGGCCAATAGGACACGCAAAAATCATGGCACTGGCAACGACTCTGCATCCGCTGGAAGGACACCAGGGTCTATACGAGCTGTCTGCTTGACGCTGCCCTGAGCCCTCGGCTGGACCCAAGACCCTCACGCTTCGCACAGAGTCGTCACTCTGTCAGAAAAATGTTCCACATTGTCGTCAGGAACGGTTCCTTCTGTTGTATCGTGGAGTTCTGCATCAGTTATGGTTCAATTCACCCACTTTTGGGAGGAATATAGGAGCAGCGATTATGACCATCATGGAAAAAATACTGTAACCGTTTTTAGCTTTTTTATATATTTATTGTTTTCCAACATTTATTTTCAGGCTCTTCTTTGGCACATCTAATTGGCCTCGACATTACCATCTACATCCATCATGTTATTTCGTGATAGTATCATGTCAAAATATTCAATAATAACAAAGATCCAGTGATGATGATAATATCTTTATTTCTTCCCACACAGAGGAGATTAAAGAAGTGAGAGATCACCCAAAAGTCAACCTTCACTCATTTTCTACTCACCCTCATGTCGACTAAGGGTAATCTGTTATTTTTGGGGTTAAAGACAAAATTGTTTGTTCATTTTAATGTAGCGACTGGAGCTCAGTTGTCTTAGTCTTCATCTTCGTCCAAAAGAAGAAGTATTGTTCTGAACATTTTGAAACAAGTCTATATTCCAAGTTTGTTTGTGGCAGAAGACCTCAGGCTATCTGTGTCTCTTTTAATCTTCATATTTTTCCTCTAACTTTTCAAGCACGAAGCAGTGTATTTTTCAAAGGTCAGTAGGTGGCGCCATCAGTTATAATAATAGTCATGTTTCTATAGAATAGATGTTAAAATATCAAGAGATTACAGAGCTTTGAGCGATGAGAATTATTCTACTTCATGAAGCTTCATCGAATCATCACCAATACATGCATTAAGAATCAATGCTCCAATGAATCATTTCAGAACTTTGGTGAATTGGATCATGAAAAACAATGATTTATTAAGATGTTCAATGAGCATTTTATTGAAAATGCAACTGGAATTATAATATTAAGGTATAAATGTTTTTTTTATTATACTTGATAAAGCAGTAGCTCGTGCCCTCCGTTTAATTCTTCTCTTATCAGGGTAAAGATGACGCAAAGGCTCGAAAACAAATGTGTTTGTGGTATCCCTCGTGTTGCCTCTGGGTCAAGGTGACACAAAGGCCCGAAAACAAACGTGTTTGCGGTATCCCTTGTGTTGCCTCTGGGTCAAGGTGACCTGAAGGCCAGATAACAAATGTGTTTGTGGTATCCCTTGTGTTGCCTCTGGGTCAAGGTGACCCGAAGGCCAGATAACAAATGTGTTTGTGGTATCCCTTGTGTTGCCTCTGGGTCAAGGCGACCCAAAGGCCCGAAAACAATTTTCTTTTGTGGTATCCCTTGTCTTGCCTCTGGGTCAAGGGGACCCGAAGGCCAGATAACAAATTTGTTTGTGGTATCCCTCGTGTTGCCTCTGGGTCAAGGTGACCCAAAGGCCCGAAAAAAAAATTGTTTGTCGTATCCCTTGTGTTGCCTCTGGGTCAAGGTGACCTGAAGGCCAGATAACAAATGTGTTTGTGGTATCCCTCGTGTTGCCTCTGGGTCAAGGTGACCCAAAGGCCCGAAAACAAATTTGTTTGTGGTATCCCTTGCGTTGCCTCTGGGTCAAGTCGACCCAAAGGCCCGAAAACAAATTTGTTTGTGGTATGGAATTTGGCAAACTTTCCTGATTACTGTTTTGACCAGTGATTTTTTTAAATGCTGCCAAAATTTTACTTTAGATATTTGTGAAAATAATATATATTTTTTTAGAACTTTGGTGAATTGGATCATGAAAAACAATGATTTATTAAGATGTTCAATGAGCATTTTATTGAAAATGCAACTGGAATTATAATATTAAGGTATAAATGTTTTTTTTATTATACTTGATAAAGCAGTAGCTCGTGCCCTCCGTTTAATTCTTCTCTTATCAGGGTAAAGATGACGCAAAGGCTCGAAAACAAATGTGTTTGTGGTATCCCTCGTGTTGCCTCTGGGTCAAGGTGACACAAAGGCCCGAAAACAAACGTGTTTGCGGTATCCCTTGTGTTGCCTCTGGGTCAAGGTGACCTGAAGGCCAGATAACAAATGTGTTTGTGGTATCCCTTGTGTTGCCTCTGGGTCAAGGTGACCCGAAGGCCAGATAACAAATGTGTTTGTGGTATCCCTTGTGTTGCCTCTGGGTCAAGGCGACCCAAAGGCCCGAAAACAATTTTCTTTTGTGGTATCCCTTGTCTTGCCTCTGGGTCAAGGGGACCCGAAGGCCAGATAACAAATTTGTTTGTGGTATCCCTCGTGTTGCCTCTGGGTCAAGGTGACCCAAAGGCCCGAAAAAAAAATTGTTTGTCGTATCCCTTGTGTTGCCTCTGGGTCAAGGTGACCTGAAGGCCAGATAACAAATGTGTTTGTGGTATCCCTCGTGTTGCCTCTGGGTCAAGGTGACCCAAAGGCCCGAAAACAAATTTGTTTGTGGTATCCCTTGCGTTGCCTCTGGGTCAAGGCGACCCAAAGGCCCGAAAACAAATTTGTTTGTGGTATGGAATTTGGCAAACTTTCCTGATTACTGTTTTGACCAGTGATTTTTTTAAATGCTGCCAAAATTTTACTTTAGATATTTGTGAAAATAATATATATTTTTTTAGAAGATTTACAAGATTATAAAGCAGAGAGTGCCATCTTCTGACCTTTCAAAAATAACGACACTGTATCACGATACCTCCTCAGCTGTTTCGTGAAGCCTCATCGACACATCAATACAATAATGCCGACTTCTTTCATCGTAAGTGATAACTTGGATACACACGGAGGGAAGAACAGTGTATATATAGGTAGAAAAACAAGAGGAAATTGCTCACACAAATGTTCCCACCTTTTGGTAGCTCAGTGTGCTCCGTCAGATTCTTCATCCAGGGACTGTGAAGCACTTAACTCCGTGCTGTCGTGATTTCTCCAATTACGGGTGACAGCTTCCAATCCGCGTGGGAGGTGGATCACCTCTGGAAGTGCCAGGCAGAATACGAAGCGCACCACACTATTAATAATTCACCACAGCTACATTCATATTCAGTCTAAGCGCTGCAGTTTGGGGCCCATTAGCGATAAAGGCGAGCAGGCGCTCGCTCCTACCTTTCAGCTTGATGTTCAGTCGCAGGTAGAAAGCCCACATGTTTGATTTTTACAAGATGAAATGCTTTTATTCCATTACTCTGCAAGTGAGGGAACAAACTTCATGAAGACTTCTAATGAAAGAGGCAAGGTTGAATATTTGTTTCAGACTTCTTTGCCTATTGGAGAAATAGATTTGTAACACAACATTTTCAATCTTGTCGTGTCGTCACACTTGCATCGAATCAATGACGAGGACCTAAAAAGAGCTGGAAAGAGCTGTAAAGGGAAATTGACGGATGTTAAGTGCAGGCATCAATGGCAGACGGATGCAGGGCCCGGGCGAGCACACGGTGTTCCAAACCAACTGTCGGAGCTCAGCAGGCTGCGGCACACACTGCTTCTTCCTGGGGAAAAAAAAAACAAGTCCTCTCCACCAGAGATGACAATACTGAGCTTTAGCGAAGAAGCGAGGAAAGGAAAAAGCTAAAAGGAAAGTCAGGTAAAAGCTTCATTTGAAATAGGTTTCTTAGCAACCAAATATGAAAGTGAAAACGTCAATCTACTCTGTTTTGAATTGGCTCTCTAGGATGTGCTCGACCAGTATGTTGAACTGGAAATCCTTTGAAGGGATGGTTCACCAAAAATTCATGTTTCAGAATAATCTATTCATTTTTTGACGGTCGCCAACAGCTCTCGTTTTCCTCCATACTGCGTCTGTGACGGCCCGACATTAGAAATAGTTCAGGGAGAAATATTCAGGCATGAGCTCCCGGTGAAGACGGTAGATATTGGGAGCTCACTCAGAATCTATGCTGTGGCTTAGTGCACTGGTTAGTATGCGTCAATATAGTGTACGTACTAACTAGTACGCTAATTCTCCACAGATAGTATGTCTCAAATCAAACACTGCCGCTACGCACTAACAGGAAATGACGCGACAGCTTCTTCTACTACTATTTAAAGATGATTTCAACCAGCTGTAGGAACACTATCGCCACCTGCTGGCAGCACGTTTTGTCAATTTCACAAGAAATTTACGCCGGTATCAGCACCGAAGACGTGTCATCCTCCTACTGCTGCTGAAAATGCACCTGTAAGTATGAATATATATATACTGTACGTATATATGACATAACTTTTACAACCATTTACAACATCAATGTCACTAAGATGGAGCCATTAAAGCAGAAAGTGTCCATCGATCTATATTCAATTTAGTGTGTATGGAGCACTACATTTCACATACTAAGAATTGAGACACACTTATGCACTAAAAATACCCATTTTATGTACGCAAGTATGTGATTTGAGACAATTCAATTCAATGTTATTTTAAGTGTCTTATCATAACAAAGGTATCTCAAGACACTTTACAGTTTAAGTAAGACACAGCTCTAGTGTTTCCTGTCTGTGTAGCATGTTAGCCTTTTAGCTTCTGCTACATTCGAGCTTAAAATATAGATTTATTAAAGTTTTTCAGAACAATTCCTCGTGTCGAGGCTACAATCCATGAGAGACGTTATAGACAACGCTTTTTTACAACCGACAAAACACAAATTTCAATGCTGCCGTCAATTTTTTCAAAACTCTCTTGGCACAAAATCAGCCTGTGCGGCCTAAACAATTGGAACGTTTTTAATTTGTTTGTCACAAGCAGTAGATACATTAACAAAATGTGTAAATATTTAGTACGAAAGACTTTCACTGACAAATTTACAAATGCTTTTACACAGTACGTCTGTACACGACTCCTTCCAACTTGGGAGGCCAGTCCACCTCCACGGAGGAATACAAGAGGCTTACGAGCAACCCAGTCGGCGCCTGCTCATCAAACTGTTATGGTTGGTCTTTCTAGCCAGTTGAGTCTTTCTAATGGACTTGTTTGCCCACGTAGTAATTACAAAATCTCCTTACAGTAAAACCAACCTGCTCTGTCCGACCTTCCGGTGTTTGTTACTGAAAAGCCTCTGATTGAAGTTATGTAAATGTGTCAACCATCCAACCAGTAAATCAAAGACTATTATACTGTGCTTTATATTATTTTTATATTTGTTTTTACTCTATTCTATGATTTTTTATTTTTTTTTAAATCCCATTTCTGTTGTGTGATTTCCATAAATTAATTTCCACATTGTTTTCCTAAAAAGAAACAATATAAACATCTGCGCTACTACATGCAACAGTAAGACGTTCCTGTAAGACGTTCAAAAGAAACCTCAACGGGCTAAAATGTTACAAAAGAAAATATGAATATATAATAAAAACATAATGCTGTTTGTGTAACTCTAACCGGTGCTTGAAAACTATGTGTCCATGTATTGTGACGATTGTAAAGCGCTGTAATAGTGGACACAGTGATTGACACAGACCTTCATAGTTGACCAACTAGGAAGTTCTGAGGCTTCAGAACCGATTCCAGATGTTGACGATGGAGGGAAGACAGACACTCTGAAAGGTCAAAGGAAACACATTAAGTTGACCGTGACTAATGACAATGTGTGCGATAAAATGTCACTTTTCATGGAATTAAACACACTGAATTGTTTATGGATCAGGAACTGCCCTTCATTTTTCAGACTTGCTTTGAAGGAGGTAACAAACCATAACAACTGCTTCTCCAGTCAACCAACAAACTGACCTGAAGCTCGAATGAACACTTTTGTCATTTATGAAACAGAAAAATCAATTTTGTTTCATGACCTCCTCATCCATGGAATTAAAAAAGTGATTAATTAATGGATAATTTGTATTAGATCGGTCCATAAACGGGCACTTACTTCTCTTGAGGAGGAAGTGAAGAGAAGAGCGAGGTCGGCAGGTGAGATGAAGGTCTCGAGGAGACTTATCTAAGGACTTAACCCTTTCCATTCAAGTCCGGATTATATTTTTGGGGATCCTGGAACCCATCAAGTCATTGGAGAGATAACGCATGATATTATAATCTCAGGGCTTCTTGCTGGAATTGAAGCCTCTATATGATGAACTGTGCTGAAAAAAAACTTGAATTAGTTTATTTTTTAATATTGTTTGTGGCAGAAGATAAGATTCAATCCAAGATGGAGGTTACAGTCGAGCAGTATGCAGGTATTTGGATGTTTTTAATTGTCTTTTTGGACGAAGATGGAGACGAAGACAACCGAGCTCCAGTTGCTACATTAAAATGAACAAACATTTTTGTCTATAACTCTAAAAAGAACAGATTACTCTGAAAATAAACCCAACTCTTAATCAACATTAGGTTGAGTAGAAAATGAAATCTCAATTTAAACTATATGCTGCTTTATTGCCTCTCTTTGGAAGTGGGTTTACTTTGTGTGTTTATAAGTAAGTAAGTAAGTAATTTATATTTAAAGAGAGCTTTTCCAGACCAGGGTCACAAAGCTCTTAAACAATCAAAACAATACTCAATACTGCGCTGGCTCGGCCCGACCTTGTTTATTTAATACGCCAACGGTTGATCTCTTCAGACACTATTGATTGTGTCTTTTGTTCTGTTTGTCAATGCTTTTATGGGGATTTACCAAATCAAGAGTTTCCATTGAAACTGCCCAATAATCGCTCACCTTAACATTGTTTAAATAAACAAAAGGAAACAAAAAATAACCACTTAATTTAGGGGTGACATTAAGATTTTGGTTCTTCCTAATCCTACGTTCCCGTGAGAGCGACGAGCGACAGTTTCACTTGTAAGGCCCAGGTCGCATAAAGTCAGTTAAAACACACTTAGATAATTAAAAAAAAAACTTTTTGCCTCTTCGCCAGAAACATAACGAACATGCATTCAGTGTAAAGAGGTTAAGAGCTGAATATTGAAGATATGAACCAAAAGGTTCAGGACGCCACGATTACCCACGTGTGGATGAATAGTCCGACTCCTGTCAGCGGTGAACGACAATAAAACCGATTCATAAGATAAGAGGTTCTGACAATCAAACAAGGATGAAGTTGTAACAGAACAAGGCAGACAATAAGATCCAATAGTTGTGATTGCGTAAATACATCTAAAGAAAAGGCAGGATCAGTTTGTAATCTGGCAGTTCTTGGAAATTACACTAACTGGAAATGTAGCTGCTTCTCCAGTGTGTTGAGTTCATAAAAGTTCCTGCATCATTGAGATTAGATCTATGTTCCAGAGTAATCACTACAAAACCATGATCCTCACTTTCCAGATGCCCCAAAATAAAACAATGACACATTATTGCTTATAGTTTAATCAACTGTTCATATTGAGATATTGAGATAGAAACTGATTTCAAACATACTTTCTTCACAGGCGAGTTGAACTTTGATGAACTTTTCGCCTGATACAGCTCTGTAAAGGTGACATTTGTGCTCTATTGTACACTCGTACCATTCATTGTCCCCCTTGGGGTAGAAGCCGATGCCGACGCATTACCCTTTCAGCCGTGGCTGCCATTACCTACATATTTCAGAATCAGCTCCTCTGGCGTTGAACTTTAAGCGCCCTGACCTTTGGTTGACCATGTCTTCCACTTTGATAATGACCCTTGCTATGATAACTAATGCTCTGAAGAATCAATGTTCGTTATGCCGAAAGTTTAAGACTGCTTGTCAGTTCGAAGACTTTGTTCATTTTAAAAATACTTCATAACCACATTTATTCAAATTAAATAAGGAAAATTTATATTTGGACTCTTTTGTATTTTGTAAGACCGACAATGCACCTGAACTTACCCTCTTAGGTTATTTGTTCTTGAAATCTATTTTACCATTTGTTATTCATAGATATATCATTTATATTCATGTAATTTTCAGGGCGTCTCATGAATCAGTTTGGAGGTAAAGTATGTCAGTAAGTAAGTCATTTGTATTTATTTGGAGCTTTTCCAGACCAGGGTCACAAAGCGCTTAAACAATCAAAACAATACTCAATAAAATATATACTTAAAAGGTCAAGATAACATCGAGAAACAACACAGGAGTCTGAGAGAATCAAGGAAAACTGTGTCATGAAACAGTGTCTTAATTTTAAAAGGCCACTAGATGTCACTCTCTGCTTTAAAATCTTTGGCTCTGATCTACTAATTCAATGAAACTTGGCATCATTTTCAAAGTTAGACTGACAGATCTAGTGGCCTTTTAAAAGTAAGACACTGCCTCATAGACCCATCTCTAGTGTAAACCAGACTCTCCTGACTCTCATGTTGTAAATGATGCATTAAGTCCCTCATCATGACCATGTTTTGAACTTATTACTTTATAAAGTTGCTCTGAAATCTGGGTAAACTAGAGGTTACGAGAGTCCATTGTGATGTAATAATGTCTTCACTCCTCCTCCAGCCAGCTGTCATCACGCCCGCTTTGTTTATACAATGTGTCCCTTGCAGGTGGAGACTTCTGGGATTGATGACGCGCTGTGACAAACCTCCATGCTTGACTAATCCCACCAGAGTGGATTTGGCTTTGGTCAACAAGATTTAATCTCCAGAAAAACAGTTTTCAGTGGGCGGAGCTTAAGATCATTTTTTACTGTCAATATTTCAATTAAAAGAGAGTTTTGTACAAACACACACTGATGATACAATAGAGACACACATCACAACAACACACACTTAGATCGAAACATTAGTTGCCCTTTAAGACCGGAACAAAAAGTGTTGAATCTTATTTTCAAGGCGTGGATCTTCTCCCCTACTTTTCAATTGTGTGAATCCGGGGTTATAGTCGCAAACTTACCATAATAATCTGGAAGCCTTTCAAATAAATCAACCCTGATGATGTCATCTGTGTGTGTTTAGTTGTGTTAAAGATTATGACCAAAAGAAAGTTGCGTGTAAAACGTAAAACGTGTAAAAAAGAAAACAACAGATTTACACCAGTGTTTGAATTCTAATTGATTCTTCAATTGATCACTTTACCCTCATTAAAATTGTTCATCGTTCTTCGTGTTGTATAGTTAAAATTGTATTATACACAATAATAAACTTGTATTTTGGTCATTTGAAACAATACATGCAGGTCTCGTACACGTATACTGAGAGTCGAGCTAAACTCGGAGCAGAGGATTTTAAGAACCATTAGGAGTTGGAAGCGAAGCGATGACAGTCGTCTGTCAGCGGGTGAGTGAAAGCTCACCAAAAACCCACATGACCTTTTCGCACAAAGACTGTTCGCCACTTAAACTGTGAAAGGGGTGAATAAATTGCAAAGGAAAGAAATGTATCTCAATGAAGATTATGAACTCGGTATCAATGGTTGCTGCTCAGACACCTGAGTCTTAATAACATGATTCCTTCAAAGGTATTCAGTGAAATCGCTGCACATTTGCATTTCAAAAGAGGAAAAATTGCTTTTACTTCTCTCACCAATTTCCCTCCGAAAAAAATAAAGGCAACCATTTCGTAGAGTGTGTGTTAAGAGTTTATATCCAAGTATGTCATAAGAGTGGGAGTTCCTGACCGTCACTTGATGTGTTTATCGCTTAAATGGGAGAACATTTAGAGACTTTTCACATGAGAGTTAAAAAATAACTAAAGAAAACATGATTCCTTCATTCAGAGAATTCATCCACGCCAACAACTGTGTGTTCAAAGCTCTCACTAGTGTGTGTGAGAGTCAAGGTGTGTCCGGGTCATTGTCAAGAATCATCACGTGTTTTTAAGGAAGTTGTGCACGTATGTGGGTCAGAGGCTTGGATCAGATTGTGGCAGAATCATGTGACTCAGAGATGAAAAGAGTTCATTTTTCAGGAAGTGTTTCAGTCGCAGAGACATGGAGAAGACGAGAGTTGATCTGTCGTCTTGTTGCATCGTCTGGATCTCCTGAAGCATCGTGTCTCTCTTCCCTGTGGACACAACTACTGTTAGGTCTGTGTTGAAGGTCACTGGCAGGACAAGAACATCTACGAGTGTCCTCAGTGCAGACGGAGCATCAGAGAGAGACCTGTCCTGCAGAAGAACATCATGTTAGCAGAGTTGGTGGAGGAGCTGAAGAAGACTGGAGCAGCTGAGGACCTCTGCTCTGCTGGACCTGAAGATGTGACCTGTGACGTGTGCACTGGAGGAAGATGAAAGCCCTCAAGTCCTGTCTGGTGTGTCTGGTCTCCTACTGTGACCTTCACCTCCACACTCATCTACAAGCTCCGGCTTTTAGGAGACACAAGCTGGTCCAGCCGTCAAAGAAGCTCCAGGAGATGATCTGCTCCGAACACCAGGAGGAGAAGAAGATGTCGTTCTGATCAGCAGCTCTTCTTTTCTCTCTGTGCTGTGGACCAACACAAAGATCATGACATCGTCTCGACCACAGCAGAGAGGAGGGAGAGAGAGAAAGACGTGGATCAGAGTCGAGGACGGATCCAGCAGAAGATCCAGAAGAGAGAGAAGGAAGTGAAGCTGCTCCAGCAGGAGCAGAAGAACATCAGGGTCTCTGCTGATAAAGCAGTGAAGACCAGTCAGGAGACCCTCGACCAGATGTAAATAAACGTTGCAGGCCTGAATCGTCGCTCGGGTGCGTTGAGACCAAAAACGATGAGGAGGCCGCTTCACTCAACAGAGCCAATAAATTAAAAAAAAGGTACCTGAGCGTCAGGTGGATCAACGCGGGTTCCGTGTCGAGGGGACCTGGAAGTGGTGAGTTAGCTTAGCCAGCTAACCGGCTTCAGATGCGGTTGGCGATCAGCTGTGAGACGTCAACAAGTAGTTGCGCGAGTTGCGCAACGCCTTCAAGCTCTTTAACTCCGCTCTGGAGTTGCACATCAGACGCTTGGTCTTTGACTGTCGGACAGAACAATCACCAGTGCTTGATTCGGTTGTTCACACATTCCGATCTCCGTTGTCCTCCATCAAGAAACTCGCTGTGTCACGCTGTAAAACGTTGTTTAAAAAGTCCCAGTCTCCCCCTATTCCCCACCCAGTGTCACTCAAAACGCGGGAACATGATGAGCACAGCTGTCAATCATTTCATCACCAGCTGTCAATCATGCCATCAACGAAAATAAATATTCAATGATAAGTTAAAGGGTTCATCATTTGAATATTATACATTTAAACCAAGCTCAACACAAAGCACATCACTCAGTGTAAACAGAGGGTTACATCTTGTTCATTTAAACAGTGGTAATGATCAGCCTTAAACTATACAAATAACTTGACTTGATGGCTTTCATTATCGTTGCCTTCAAGTCAATGTCCTCCGACTGATACTGTAAAAGAAAAAATAAAGTTGTTTTTCAAATAACATGAGTTCAGCAACACTTAGAATAAAACATGTAATGTCATGAACATAACTGTGTATTAAGTTTAATGTATTATAACCATGGACGTCTGTAGTGAGTGTAACTTTGGGGAACCGTTTGATTGTTTTTAGTTTAACATGACATAACTTATATTTATACATAAATACATAACTTATATCAAACTGACTTTTCTCACCTTGAACTCTTTACAGTGTTTGGTGAAGTGTTTCTTCTGTTAGTTTTAAAACTTCAGAGACACGTTTGCAGGTTTTTAAGGGAAAATATTTCACTCCACATTCAACCTCCTGGAATCTAAAGTATTTCCTAAACGTGACTGCGATTGACAGGTTTATCAATAATACGAGGTGTTTTGTTTTCACTTTAAGTAACAGAAGCCAAGATGTCAGAGGTCGAACGTGCATATACTGCCTTCGTCGATTCTGCCAAGAACACGTGTATTCGGTACTTACGCTACCAAAACAAGCTTGTATCGTTGTTGGGGGGTTTTTTTGTATCAAATTGTTAAAGAAGTATTAGTTTATTTGACAACACTAAAATAGTGAGTAAGAGAGAGAAAGCGAAGCTCATCAAAGTATTACTAAAAGAAAATAAATACAAACAAAATCTTCTCATAAATGCGCCTTATAGTCTGAAATATACAACACGTTAGAACAAGTCTGCCTTAAGTTCTTTCTCCACATGAGAAATTGTTCCTGAAAATAACAAACAAGTACAAAGTTGAAGTTTGGTTTTCAGGACGCTGCTAGGCTAGTAGCCTTAATCTTGCGCACTGACATAAACAAACTTAAAATACAGACTTATTTGAGTTTTTTTAGACCAATTCTTCTCATGTGGAGCTTCAATCCAAGAGGGACGTTACAGACGAGCAGTGTGGAGGTATTTGGAAGTTTTAAGTGTCTTTTCGGACGAAGATGAAGACGAAGACAAATGACCTCCAGTCGCTACATTAAAATGAACAAACATTTTTCTCTATAACTCTAAAAAAGAACAGATTACTCTGAAAATAATCCAAACAGTAGTTGACATGAGGGTGAGTAGAAAATGAGTGAAGTTTGGGTGAACTATCACTTCAAGCTCTCTCCAGGACTCACCATATAAATGTTTAAAACAAAATCCAAAAAGGAAATCCCACCAAAAAGCCATGATGGAGCTCAGCATCCGCCAGCCTCCATGAATGAAGGTGAAGTAGGTGCTAAAACAGACATAAATACATTGTCATGGAGTAATTAATCATCTTAATCATGTGGATGCAACAGTCGCCCCTTTGGTCTCCGTGAGCTGTTCATTAAAGTCACCCATGTAGGTAATAACTTCCTCCGTGCATTCACACCGGTCTTGAATTTGCATTTAGATCGCCACATGATCCCCAGAAAACTCCTCATAATGCCTGCTCATCCTAAAGCCGGCGAGATGTGGAGCTCCCTGCCAAGTGTATTAGCGTGACTTTGTTCGATGAGGTCCAGGTGACCAGTTGTTCTCGCTCACTTTGATGTTCAATTTTCCAGCGGCGAGGGAGAAGAAGAAAAGAAGACGGGATGGATGAGACGAGGCTCAACTGTGACTGCGTTCGTGGCGGCGATGAAATAAATAACATATGCATCATAAAGGGAGGTGAGCAGATGCTCGGTGGGAGCGGTCGATGGGGAAATCACCACTTTTAATTTCATCTCTGCCGGTTAAACGCCCATTCACTCGTTCACATGCTGCCGTTTTTACAGATGTAGCGGCTCGTCTCTGTAGGCCTGAATGTTAAATCAAGCATTTGACTCTTGCAAAATTGCTGCTCAAAAGCTTCATTATTGTAAAGTTAAATATAAAATCCCAATATTTTTGTTGTGATACATCGAGTTGTTTGTCTGAAAAACTTCTTAACATACACAGTCAAGGACTGGAGTTACACCTCTATTGCTGTTGAATGTAATGGCCCGATATTCAAGTCAGACATTTGTGGTCCTTCAGCAGATGTCACGGGGCCCGCAGTCTCTGTTCTCTGTTCTGTTTTTTAATTATAAAAGCTATTGAATGTCTTTAAAAAGCTTTACTTGAAAAGATTATGAGTCGAAAGGAAACCCCACACATTTAAGCTGCTAGTGAAATAATGGTAAATGTCTGTTTGCGAAGAAGTTTTTCTTTGTGTTAAACTGTTGAAGGAGCTTTTAGATAACACATGATATGGTGTCAGTTTTCCCTATTTGGCCTTGACGATTTTCTCTTCATCCAATGCCGTGCTTCACTAGATGTCACTCTCTGCTCTATAATTCATTGCTTTGAATAACTATTCTATTGAAAGCTCACACCGTTTTTAAACCGAGGGCGCCCCCTGCTGACCTCCTTACATACAACACTGCTTCATGAAGCTTCATCAGCACACAGAGATGAAGATGATGAAGATGATGCCAGGTTTCATTGAACTAGTAATTCAGATTCATAGAAGATTCATACAAGATGAAGCAGAGAGTGCTATCTAGTGGTCCTTTAAAATGAAGACACTGTATCATGATACCTCACCAGCTGTTTCATGAAGCTTCATCAGCACATAGAGAGGAAGATGATGCCAGGTTTCATTGAACTAGTAATTCAGACTCATAGAAGATAAAGCAGAGAGTGACATCTAGTGGTCCTTTAAAATGAAGACACTGTATCATGATACCTCACCAGCTGTTTCATGAAGCTTCATCAGCACATAGAGATGAGGATGATGCCAGGTTTCATTGAACTAGTAATTCAGATTCATAGATGATAAAGCAGAGAGTGCCATCTAGTGGTCCTTTAAAATGAAGACACTGTATCATGATGCCTCACCGGCTGTTTCTTGAAGCCACATCAACCCATTACGAATATTTGTAAAATAAATACAAACTCTGAGGTGTATGACCCGGTGAACCGGGAAGTAGAGAATTCCTAATAATGGAAACGAGCAGAATCTGAACCATAAACTCCACAAGTCTCGAGCCGACAGGTGAGACAAAGAAACGCTTCAGAAGAAACTATTGGAAACTGCAATATAGAGAGAAGAGAATATAGCAGAGAATGTGTGGGTGACTCTGAAAACTCATTTTCACGCCCTTTAAAGTCCAGCTTTTAAAACGTCTATTAAAATAATAATAATAATCTGGTCCGTACAGTCATGGCGATCCTCAGCGACACTTCATTTGCATAGGTTAATTTCAAACAGCACCTCAAATTAGGCCTGAAAGGATAATTACTTAATCTCACTACCAATCTTCCCTTTCCCCGCTCATGCACTGCTACTGTACTCTTTTTTTTCTTTTTGAACCGAGGTTATATGAATCACCCGACCATCTAGTTATTCCACAGTCTGTTTTCCAACATTAACCAATTCAGTCTTTTTTCCACTCGTATCGGTCGGCTGATTCTTTAATTTACTCCCACGCTTCTACTTGCAGCAACTTGCCTACACAAGCCGGATCGTTCTCTCAGTGCACCTGAAGCCACGGACCGCACACTGAAGGCTGACGTCGATCTAACGTAGCCTCGACGACATCCAACTGCGTCAGGAATACTTTCTAACCGTTAAGGTATCTGTAATCGATTTCTGACTATTATAACTTTTTCTTGCAGCGTAACACAATGACAGTAGACAATGTTACGATGACAACAAACATTACACTGGTTCATACAGTGGCGACCCTTCGCTGAATTACTCCCTGAATTAAGGCCTGAACAAAAAAAATAGGGACATCGTTTACTGTATTCTTCATGTGCTTAGTGTAGTAAGGGAACATCATTTATCATACGTGAAGGTTCTCATTCATCCAGGTCATGGTTGTCCACGAGGTTCAAACTGCTACTCCTAGAACTCTTGGAACTCTACAGTCCAGTGGACTGGATGTTGAACAGATGCCTGTCTCATCTCCAAGACGGGCATGTCCAGGTACAAGAGGATGTGTGGTCACTTTATATCACACGATTGAGAAACACATGCGGGGGTTCGAACCCACAATCTCTTGATCAATGTCGTCCAATCCGATCGAGCTACACGGTCGTAATTCACAACTTAAAGATGGATGCTTGAGTTTACCGTGAATAAAATGTTCTGTGATGCTTCGATGCATTCGGTGCTAGTTTTTTTTTAAATAGGAAAGTGTTTTTTTAGGCTGAAGGTGAACGTTGGCAGCAGAGGGAAGAAGAGGCTGTGATCTGTTTTCTGTTCATGTCCATAAAAAGGTTCTGAGTAGAGGGTAGCATAGTACAGGCGATGCTCTCTACGGTCCCATCAGTCTTTTCGGTCTCTCCTTCTCTTGCTTGTTGACTGACAAGAACAAGAAAAAGTTTGGGGGGTTTTTGTCCAATGACTGTCCAAGGAGCTGTGGGTCAGGCCATCTGGGTACATTTTTTATTTTATAGCTATAGAATTGTTAAAAAAAAATGTACATTTTTCGGTATACATTCCATTTATTGGACTTCATTGTGAGGTGTTGACTGTGTAGTAAAATATTTATTAAGTTAAAGATAAGACAAACCTGGGGCTGTATTTTTAAAGAAGTAGAAATTCCTAACCAGGGGGTCTAAACTAAGTGATTCCAGAAAACGTTCAGAGGACTCAAGGGAGCGAGGGAACGGACAGAAACTTCTATCTAAGTGAGGAGGTGTGGTTGAGCTCCGTTACTATGTATTGGTCATCATTTTCAAAGAGCTGTGATTGGTTGTTCCTAAGAGTGAGATACAAACTATAATGTGGCAAAGAAGAGCCTCTTAAATAAATCATAGCTTAGTGTTTACTCGTGAAACCTTCTTCACATAAATAACACATCTGTTTATCAAAAAATGATGATATTTTTTTCTCTTCAATCCAAGATGGACGTCACAGTCAAGCAGTACGGAGGTATTTGAATGTTTTTAAGTGTCTTTTGGCACAAAGATGAAGACGCAGACAACCAACCTACAGTCGCTATATTAAAATGAACAAACATTTTCATCTATAGCTCTAGAAAAAACAGATTACTCTGAAAATAATTCAAACTATAAGTCGACATGCCGGTGAGCAGATAATAGGTGAGTTTCAGGTGAACTATCTCTTTAAGAGATTTGTTTGCGTCACTTTTTCCTGCAGTCCACACAGCGTCCCGCACTGACCTTGGCGTCTACATTGAGATTAATTTGACGCGTTCATCGTTCAGGCTCTTAGATAACTGCACTTCAGCCCCTGGTAACCCGTTTACACTCGCAGCCTCAGAGGTGTTCAGTCTGACGCACTTCATGTGCAGTCCATTCATCAACGCCGTGACAACTGGATTTTTCATCATGCATTAGTTAAGATGCATTCATTTTTAAACCTTGTTTTTATTAACCGGCCAAAAGTTGAAGGGGAGGTAGATACGTCGTAATAACCAACTGTTTTTTTTCCCCTAGATTTAAGTCATTATCGAAATGAATAGAACAAAATACATTTTATAAATGGTATAATGTGTCCTCAGTGAAAAATCTAATCAGACTCTATGGTCAAATCCTTGTGACTTGTAAACGTGCATAGAAAAAGTCATCAAAACATCCGAAAACTTCTTCATCAACCGCATCAACGTCCAAAGACACAGCTGAACCATCCATCTTTTTAACCATCTATCCATCCATCCATCCATCAATTCATCCATTAATTCATCCATCCATTCATTCATTTATTTGTTCATTCATTCATTCATTCATTCATCCATCCATCCATTCATCCATCCATTAATCCATCCATCTATCCTACACCCCTATCCCTCTGGAGATCTACTTTGGGAAATTAGGTAAGTTAAGATAAGGGACAGAGATTTTGGATGTTATCAATAAAAACCAATAAGGGTAAAAATGAATTTGATGCTTAAGTTATTGACCAGCTGCGGGAGATCAGGGTTGAGCTTCAAAACTTCTTTTTTTTTTCCTTCAAGGTTTAGTTGTTTTTTGAAGATACAGCTGACCTGCACTAAAATGTACTTAGAATAATAATACACTGTTAAATATATCTGTAGTTGTTTTATTTTTATGTATAATTAGTACTGTCACAATTACAATGTAATTGTACCCCACAAATGTATATATACATGGGTTTTATAAACTGGTTGTGGGAAAACCCATAGTTTATTATGTTAGTTTCTGTAGCCTACATGTTAGTTGAGTTTATTGTATGCAGATAATCAACCAAATTACCTGTGTGTGTGTGTGTGTGTGTGTGTGTGTGTGTGTGTGTGTGTGTGTGTGTGTGTGTGTGTGTGTGTGTGTGTGTGTGTGTGTGTGTGTGTGTGTGGAGACACCAAAAACGTTCATATTTTTCATATTCCAACTTCAATCCATTCACTGTGTTCAGTGTTTCCTGAACAAAACTCAACTTGAAATCGCCGTCGTGTTTATGAAAACAAGGGTATGAAAGATGTTTGACACGAGCTTCTATAGGTCACAATAGACCTGCTGTGATGGCATCCGAAAGAAAGGAAGCTTCAGCCCGGAGACCTTCAACAGCCTCTCTGATATATGGCGCACACTGGGACGACCAGACACGGAGATACAATAGAGCATCCCACTCGCCGAGGATAACTATTGTGTTTTAACCCAGGGACATAAGTCAGCAGTTTAGTGGGCGAACACCATGATGAGCCACCTGCAGCTTCCACACAGCTGACACTATTATTACTGGGCAGATACACACTCCATCTCCTGCCACCCTCACACACACACACACACCATCTGTCCGGACGCACACAAACACACAAGGATGACAGCTCTTTGGCCGACCGTAGCTCCGCATGTCAAAGAGAATTTAATTAGTTTTACCCCAAAAAGTATTCTCAATTTTACCACTTTGAATGCGGGTATACAGGTCCAGACCTCCGGCTAGCGTCACATGCTAAGGTGCCACTTAGGTCCAGCGGGTGTCGCAGGGGGGTATGTTTCCAACCACCTTGCAATCAGAACTGTTTTGTTCAGAGCCTGAGCCCTGGTGGTCCGAGTGAAGCTCTTCATCAGGAGACAAGTTGGAACCCACATTTAGATGGTTTGACTTAAGGATGGATGGGAGGAAAGAAACAGCAAACGTCTTTTGTTTACAAAGACGGTGATTGTTGATTATTATAAATACACCAGTTTTACTTCCCTGAAAAAAATATTTTTTAAATTTAACATAACATCATTTTTTATTTTCCCCACAGTGGAAACATTTGAGAAGTCTGCTGTAAAAACGAATAATAACTGAAATATACATGCATCTTTAAACTAGTGATGTGCTCATGAAGCTTCAATAACAGTGTCATATTAGGTCAGTAGGTGGTGGCAGCGGTTTACGAATGATTATTTATTGAACAATTATTATTTATTATTATTATTGCCATTATTATTTATTATTTAACAAGGATGAGTATTCACAGTCAACTGCGGATTGACAGAAATCACTGCTGTTCAAAAGAGATAGCCACGATTAGCCACCGATTAGCTAAAAAAAAATTATATAAGACAACATACATAAATAACAAAATACACAGTGCAATATGTTGAGTTAACTTAATACTAAATAATAATACATCAATCATAAGTGAGCAATAACCAACTGTGGCGTACCTGTGGATAGACAGCGATAAGCAAGTTCAACGGAGCTATCACAATTAGCCTCCTTGGTCAACAAACCGAACAAAACAACACGCATAAATAACACAATACACAGTGCAATATGTTTCTCCATGTTAAATAACAACAGAGAGTTAACTTAATACTTAATAATATTACAACAAACGTAAGAGACTAATAACCAACTGTGGCGTACCTGTGGATAGACAGCGATAAGCAAGTTCAACGGAGCTAACACAATTAGCCACCGATTAGCTCAACAAACCGAATAAAACAACACACATAAATAACAAAATACACAGTGCAATATGTTTCTCCATGTTAAATAACAACAGAGAGTTAACTTAATACTAAATAATAATACATCAATCATAAGTGAGCAATAACCAACTGTGGCGTACCTGTGGATAGACAGCGATAAGCAAGTTCAACGGAGCTAACACAATTAGCCACCGATTAGCTCAACAAACCGAATAAAACAACACACAAAAATAACAAAATACACAGTGCAATATGTTTCTCCATGTTAAATAACAACAGAGACTTAACTTAATACTTAATAAAAATACATGAAACGTAAGAGAGCAATAACCAACTGTGGCGTACCTGCGGATAGAAAGCGATTAGCAAGTTCAACGGATCTAACACAATTAGCCACGGATTAGCTCAACAAACCGAATAAAACAACACGCATAAATAACAAAATACACAGTGCAATATGTTTCTCCATGTTAAATAACAACAGAGAGTTAACTTAATACTTAACAAAAATACATCAAACGTAAGAGAGCAATAACCAACTGTCGCGTACCTGCGGATAGACGCAATGCGTCATCAGTGAGCGCTGTCGCTTCTACGGGTAGACACACAGGACATGACTTCACTATGAAACTTTTTCATGACACAGTGGCTTCACTATTAAAACTGTTTCATGACACAGTGGCTTCACTATGAAACTGTTTCATGACACAGTGGCTACACTATGAAACTGTTTCATGACACAGTGGCTTCACTATGAAACTGTTTCATGACACAGTGGCTTCACTATGAAACTGTTTCATGACACAGTGACTTCACTATGAAACTGTTTCATGACACAGTGGCTTCACTATGAAACTATTTCATGACACAATGACTTCACTATGAAACTTTTTCATGACACAGTGGCTTCACTATTAAAACTGTTTCATGACACAGTGGCTTCACTATGAAACGGTTTCATGACACAGTGGCTTCACTATGAAACTGTTTCATGACACAGTGACTTCACTATGAAACTGTTTCATGACACAGTGGCTTCACTATGAAACTATTTCATGACACAATGACTTCACTATGAAACTTTTTCATGACACAGTGGCTTCACTATTAAAACTGTTTCATGAGGCCTCATTGACCCTTTCTTGGTAAATACTATCTATATATATTTCCCACCATGTTTAGTCATGCATTTAAATATATACGTTTTTATTTTCCTAGATTAAGTGATGTAGCTGAACTTGCTTGTACAATATACTTTTAATGTTTACAGAGTGACAATTTCATCCATGAGAAAACTCTGTCTCAATGTCTGTCAAACTCAAGGTCAACAATTATTCTAAAGAAGGTTTGGAACATTGAGTGAGTTTTCAAACTAAATCAGATCTTTTGACCAAATAAATTGATTTAAAATGTTAAAAAAAGGGTTAAGGGTTGACTTTATTAGAGTAGATTTATTTTTTTATCTTTAACATTCGTCCATATGTTCATCCATTAATTTATCCATCCATCCATCCATCCATCCATCCATCCATCCATCCATCCGTCCATCCGTCCGTCCGTCCATCCATCCATCCATCATCCATCCATCCAAACATCCAAACACCCAAACATCCATCCCTTCATCCATGCATCCATCCATCCATTCGTCCGTCCATCGATCAATTTATCCATCTATCCATCCATCCATTTCTCCATCCATCCATCAATTAATCCATCAATCCATCCATCCATCCATCCATTCATCTATCCATCCATCCATCCATCCATCCATCCATCCATCCATTCATCTATCCATCAATTTGCCCATCCATCCATCATCCATCCATCCATCCATCCATCCATCCATCCATTCATCTATCCATCAATTTGCCCATCCATCCATCATCCATCCATCATCCATCCATCCATCCATCCATCCATCCATCCATTTTAAAATGTGTCAGATTTATAGAACTATGGTAGTTTTATAACCTGATATCAATCATCACTTCAACAATCATTGCAATACTTCATATTTTCAAACAAAATGTTTTAAATGTGCAATAAAAGACTTGTTGACTGAAATACTGTAGTATCAATACTGTTACACAACACATGCTACTTAATGTTTTTAAGCTTTGGCCAAGTCCTTCATCACCATAATTAGTACTTCTGGGACTTGGCCGCCAGCTTGTTTGTACATGTTGGACATTTTAATACATTCTGCCGCGTCCTCCAGCCTGGAATAGAGCTCTTCACTGGAGCCGTCGATGTTTGTCGATGCTCGCAGAGTCTACAGTGGCATCTGTAAGTCTGGCGAGGTTTACTCACAGGATTAGCCCAAATAAGAAACAAGAAGGTTCTGGGATGTACGTGTTTACTCGGGCTCTGTCAATCAAGGAATAAAATCACCTCAGGTACCTCCCTTTTTTATTTTGAAACCCCAATCTCTACTAAATTTGACTTCCTTGCCAACTTCATCTTATACACTTATTTGTTCTTTTCTCTTTGTCCAATGAGTCCCGACTCTGTCCATTGTGGGAAAAAGTCAGTAGCGATCTGTTTGATATGTGTTAATTTACTGCTGAGATTTTTTACCTGTGGGGTGATTAAAGGTTTATCTTATCTTAACTGTGAGCTCCACAGCTGAGCCTTTACCTCAGCCAACGACGCCAAAAACAAACTGAAAAAAACCTCCATACAGCGAGTAACCTACTTAAATGATGCTTCGGAAGACCTCCCGGGAACTCACACCAAATCTGGTTGAGGTACTGGTACAGAAATCTAACTGTGTACTTGGGGAAATTGTCCGTAGGTATGAGTGTGTGTGTCGGGCTGTCTTTGTGTGTCCTGGGACAGACTGGCCTTCTGTTCAGGGTGTCCCAAGGAAGCCCCCCCCTTGTTTTCTAATCAGTATTGACATGAGTAGGATTCAAAAAAGGAAATTAAATGTACCATAAAAGATGTAGAAAATTGGATGGAAGGAAGTACGTGGTCGACCCCTGGAACAGTGATTGCTGTAAATAAGTTTTAAATAAGTGTCCAGGTTAATACATTGGCAGTCATGCTCATCATGCAGCACTCTGGATGGGGAGAGCATCATCTATACATTTATAAAGGTCAAAGTCAAGTGTAGCAACATGTCAAGTCCTTCAGGCCACCAGGGGGACTGAGCCTAAGACCTCATCTACATAAATTACTTGGATGACGGCGCACCTAAGCAGCCTTGTTAAAATTGTAAATGAATTGAGCGTTGGGAGAGTGGTGGCTGGAATAGAAGATGGGAGGCAAGGTGAGCAACAAAAAAAGATGTGGATCAAGTTGCTGGACTGAGATGCAGGTGTTGGTTGGTTAAGCCGATACACCCACGTGGATGCGTCCAGGGGAAAAGGGATCAGATCCTTCATTTGAGCGGAGCCACGCTACATCAAAGACATTCAAATGAAGTAGTCTTCTGTTGCAAATTAAGCTCCAGGGATGTGCGAGCGAGCGAGTGTGTGTTCACAGCTGTGTGTTTGTGTCGGAGACGTCTGAGAGAGAGAGAGAGAGCGAGAGAGAGAGAGCGGCAAAAAAGAGAAAGATGAAAAGTGGAGGCTGAAGGACAGGTATGTAGGTCTTGCCTTTTGTATCAGTGTTTGAAAGAGGCGTCTGTAGGAAGTTTAATCGCGGACATCTTCCCGATACTGTGTGAAAACAAGCGACGCTCCAGTCGACTCTTTTGTGCTTTTACCATCACCTTTAGGATATTCACCGTCTCCCTGTGAAAACACATTTACTTCTCTAGCATTTATTCGTTGTTTTCTAGCAACAACAAAAAAAAACAAATTCCGGAAAATTCAAAGAGCATATTTTTTATTTAGTGGCTCCTGCTGGTCGACCTGTTTTCCATAGTAAAGGCGAGAATTTCAGGAGTAACTTCTTTAACGTTTAACTGATTTAAAAAAAAGAAAAAGGAAACATAACAATTGTTATTATTTCTGGCTTTAATATTAACCTCTTGCTTACATTTTATTGTTCAGAAGAAGTTCAGTCGTTGAGGTGGAATAAAAAAAAAAAACATCTAACTTTCTCACTGAGTCAGAATTTTTTTCTTTGGGCTAAAAACTCTCGGAGGAACAAGTGATAACAAAGAGTGATGAAGAAGGACTCGACTTCTTATTGTTAGGTTCAAAAAGGACCTTAAGACGACATTTTGTTGATGATGTCACTTCCCGCATTTATATATACATCAATATACATGTACATAAATATATATATATTTAACCCTCGTCCATATAGTTGTAAGGACGTGGACTGGACATGTATTGTTTTATGAAGGAGCAGATATAGATTTTAAAAAAGCTGGAAAGATATTTCTCGTCATTATTAACGTGTAGAGAATGAAACCATCAATAATTGAAAGCGCTGGAAAGGTGGTTAGAGCTGCAAACCTTAGACAAGGTTAGGAGCAAACCTTGGTCTTTTCTGTGTGGACCTTCTACCTGCACATTACTTGCCTGAGGTTTCCCTGCTGCACTCCTGTTTCATCCCACGCTCTCCATCAACATATACACACTCTAGGTAATACATCATTATTGTATGTGATACTAATGAGAGAGTTTTTATTTTTTAACACATTATGAACATATTAACTACGTTGATTTGGCTTAATGAAACACTGTCTTTATTTTGAAAGGTCACTAGATGGCGCTCTAAGTTTAAAAATAATGCTTAAAGAGCACCTAATGTGCTGATTCAAGTGTCTCCTAAATTGTCCTAGGACCTCTATTATACTCATCAGTATGTATATTTTTGCACAAAACTCTCATTTTATAGAGATATTTACATTAGAAAATACGCTTAAGCCCAGCCCACTTAAAAAACGTTTCAGCTGAGACTAATGCTGTGTCTCAAATCGCATACTACTCTTAGTATACTAGAAGTTAGTATGCATCAGGATAGTGTACGTACTAACTAGTACGCAAATTCCCCACAGATAGTATGTCTCAAATCAAACTCTGCTGCTACGCGCTAACAGGAAATCACATGACAGCTTCTTCTTCTTCTACTTCTATTTAACAATGTTTCAAGCAGCTGTTTGAACACTATCACCGCCACCTGCTGGCAGCACGTTTTGCAAGTTTGGAAAAATAAATAAAGAAAAAATATGAGAATCGAAATATTTGCGAGATATTTAAGCTGGTATCAGCACCGAAGACGTGTCATCCTTCTACTGCTGCTGAAAATGCACCTGTAAGTACTGTATATATATATATATATATATATATGCATTTATATATGACGTAACTTCCGTTTAAAACGTCATTAAGATGGCGGCTGTTTAGGGTGGTTAGTGTCCATCGAACCATGCTCAGTTTTATGGGTGTGTTAGTACGCCAATTTAGTGTGCATGGCGCACTAAATTTCGCATACTAACAATTGAGATGCACTAACGCACTAAAAATACTACTTTTTAGTACGCTAGTATGCGATTTGAGACACAGCATAAATCTCGTCCGAGCAACCGCGCCCACTCTGCTCTGATTGGTCACAAAAACACGAGTTGCATTCAAGGACTCTCATAAATTTCAACTCATCCCTGAAACTACCGTTTTGTAAATCAAAAAATGAATAATAAAAATAAGGTTTGCTGCTTAATGTACACATTACAAAAACACCTAAAGGCAGAAGTAACTCTCACCTTGTTTACATAAATATTTATTTTATTACATAATTAATATGTAGGTACTTTACTGATTTAGTGCTTCTAGGGGAGGATACCTGCACCAGTGTGATGTCATAATGTTTATATAAACTGTAATCTCGTTTGGCGAGATTTCAGACAAGAACTTTATTAAGTAATAGCTTCAAAACGGAGCAACGTCACGATGAATGATCTACTGCATTTTGAAGAGGACGACTTTAACATTTACAACATGTGAATAAGTCAGGAGAGTTGGCTTTTCACATTAGGTGCCCTTTAAATAGTAGATCACAGGCAAATATTTTAAAACAGAGTGACATCTTGTGGTCTTTCAAAACAAAGACACTGTATCATGATACCTCATCAGCTGTTTCATGAAGCCTCATCAACACGTCACTAATTTACTCATATCGTCTTTGGATTGCTTATGTGTGAGTGCAGTGTTGTGTATCTTTTTGTCTTCACCCAACAGTAATACAATTTGCCAGGCTTCTCAAGTAAGGAACCAAAATTCACAGGTTGCAGGAGTCTATCCCAGCTACTTCGGGCGAGAGGCGGAGGATGCAGAGAGCAGAGAGACACACAACTATTCACACACAAAGTCACACTGACAGACAATAAAGATTTTTCAATCTACCTCTGTATGTTTTTAGACTGTGGCAGGAAACCGGAGTGCCAGGAGTAAACCCACGCAACTACAGAGAAGATACAAACTACACACAGAAATGCTGCAATTCTTCCTCAAACTGGAAGCGAACCTGCAGCACCACCGGTAGAAGGAAGGAAGGAGGTAAATTGTCGGGTCAGGCCAGCGATTGGAAAGTGATTGAAATGACTCAGAATTTACGAGTTGTTTTCTCGTCATTCCTTCATGCTTTCACTGCATTTTAAATGTAGCCATGACCGCCATGTCCCCCCCCAGAGGACCACTTCAAACTCCCCGTTGAGATTGGAGTTTGATTGAACAGTCGCACTGAGGCCGATAAAAACACATATAAAGATGAATGTTTATAGAAGAGGTCCAGGGCTGATGACTCACAAGATTAAAGGTCTTTTTTTTTTTCCGGCCCCTTCTTTCTTGCTGGACGTGAACATAGGAGGAGTCGCAGCCGTTTAACTTTTAGGTTGATGCAGAATCTTTACTTCTGTTTAGCCTATTCGGCAAGAAGGGCGTGATAAGTGCCTGAGCCCAGCAAATTTCATTATTAAGCACATTGTTAAATGGTCTGTTAGAATATACGTCATGAGATCCATAGGGAGCCTTAAGTAGCGGCTAATCCGCTCACATGCTCCAACATTTGCGCTGTCTGTGCATATTTAATTTGTCATTTAAAGCAAATCATCCGCTAAATAGGTCGGCGTCGAGGAGTCCTGCGCGGCCACTTGACAGACGTAAAACGCTTAAACGTGTTTGAGTTAAATATCTACTGCCAAAATTCAAACTCTACAATTTTTTGACTGCCACCAGTTTCTAATACGACCACAAAAGCGTGTGCGCTTTTCAGCAGGTGTGTCAACGTCACGAGGAAGTATTTACGTATTAAAACATATTCGTTGTATCTGCAGCAGGTAACACCGTTCCTGCCGCGGCTTAACGCTCGTCACTATCTTGTTTCGACAGAGACAATCACGGGATTTGCAGACACTGCCGGGACATTTACAGTACAAACACATATACACACAAATCCCCTCTAAAAATGAGCGACGGCAAGTTTGAGAGGAATTTTAAGTGCTCGATGAATCCACCTCTGCGGTTTGGACCTGCAGATAAATCAGTGATCAAACTAATCTCCTCGAAATTTACACAAAACCTTTTTTTTTTTTTCTCTTTTAAAGCAAGCATCTCCAGGCACGATTAGAATAGGATTTATTAGAGATTCACCGAGCTAGGAATTAATATTTAAGTCCCCTCGGAAGCAGCCTTGTGCCATTTCACAGCTGATAAATGTGCACGAGGTTTCTTCCCGACTTGCTGGTGGCGCAGCGGATCTTCCTCTGAGTCTTGTTAAGTCATGTGAATTTATTGTGGTTTTCAGGACTTTAATGAAAAACTCAATTTCTGAAAGCTACCATTAAAACAGAGCATCTTCTCGCCCTCATTAGCAGGCTGGAGTGATTCAGCGTCCTCCGAGAGCGTCTGACATTCATATCCATTCTTAATAAACTAACTGTTATGAGTTCTCAGGATAACATATTCAAGTCATAACTACCCAGTGGCAGCTCCAGGAACTCATTATGCGAGAGCGTGCTCCGGTCTCACCCTCATCTGTTGACAGGCCCGGACGAAATGGAGGCAAATGTGTCTTCATGAAATCCACATGTTTTGGTTTTTTGAAGATGCAACTGTAATAATGTATCAGTGCCATGCAATATGATGTTGAAGTTTTAGTGTCCGGTCACCAGGGATGTCATTGTGAATCATACAAGGGGCAAAAAATATAACATCAGTCGAGGTCGCCTCGAATGATGGCCGAATGACGCCAAACAAAATGTAAATGTATCGGTAGTTATAATGGGTTGGTGAAGCCTCATGACAAATCTGATGAGGTATCAGGTACATACATATATATACAGTTTGAAAATTTGTAGATCAAAGATTAAAGATTATAAAACAGAGGGGCTTTTATTTTGTACCGTCGTTTCCTGGGTTTCCTGTGTATCGCTGCTCTCTTGACAGTCGGTGAGTGCGACTGTCGACTATCAGGACATTTAGCTGCGCCGCGTAAAGAGTCTGCTCGTGGCCTGAGTCGATGTCAGCACGTTTACCCCGGACAATAAAGCTCTAAGCTCTTGGACCCTAACCTCCCGACTGTTTTTTTTCCTGTCAGCACTTTGTGTTTCCTTTGGTGAGTTCTGGGTTCAGTTTTTACCTTGTGTTTTGTAGTGGATTTTGCGCCTTGCAGACACCCTTGCCTCGTTTTCTTGGACTTCTGGTTTTTAATTGGACTTGTAAAGACTGAGATTTGGACTCTGTGAATGCCATCTTGTGGAGGTTTTGTGTATTACATCGTGTTTTATATGATTATTAAACTGTCTTTTGTGAACCTCCCACCTGGTGAATTATTATTCTCCTGGGTCGTCTTGTTAGCTAAACCGTTACAGAGAGTTTCATTTACTTTCGTTTTCAAATTGAAGACACTGTATCATGATACCTCATCAGCCGTTTCATGAAGCCTCATCAACACGACAACAATATCAAGTCAAAGCTATGTATTTTGGTTTGCACAGTGAGGGACAAGAGAGCCAACAGCCTTTCTCAAATCAGACCAACGGTCGAGCTAGAAGGCTTGGTTGCATTACCCTTTTTATTGCAAACATGAAAATAGTCAATCATCAAGCAATGAAACCCAGCCGTGCTGTCGGGTCTCCGATGTGCGGTGGGTTCTGTGCAGTACTGGCACCATCTCCAGGTGTAGAACCTCCTTTAAAAGTTGAGCAAGAAAACCAATGGGGTGGATGTATCAAGATGCCTCATCAGGTGTTTCACAACCTCATTAACCCATCACTAATGCTGTGTCTCAAATCGCATACTACTCTTAGTATACTAGAAGTTAGTATGCATCAGTTTAGTGTACGTACTAACTAGTACGCAAATTCTCCACAGATAGTATGTCTCAAATCAAACACTGCTGCTATACACTAACCGGAAATCACATGACAGCTTCTTCTTCTACTTCTATTTAATGATGTTTCAATCTGCTGTTTGAAAGCTATCGCCACCTGCTGGCAGCACGTTTTGCAAGTTTGGAAAAAGAAATAAAGAAAAAATATGAGAATCGAAATAATCGCGAGATATTTAAGCTGGTATCAGCAGCGAAGACGTGTCATCCTTCTACTGCAGCTGAAAATGCACCTGTAAGCATATATATATATATATATATATATATATATATATATATATATATATATATATATATATATATGCATTTATATATGACGTAACTTCCGTTTAAAACGTCACTAAGATGGGGGCTGTTTAGTGTGGTTAGTGTCCATCGAACCATGCTCAGTTTTGTGGGCGTGTTAGTACGCCAATTTAGTGTGCATGGCGCACTAAAAATACTAACTTTTAGTACGCTAGTATGCGATTTGAGACACAGCATAACTGTGAATACCATAGCTTTCCTACTGACCATTGGCAGTCAATAAAGAAAATCAAATTGCTGCTGTGTTGAACAAAAAGAAAAGTGTCTGATGGAGACATTCAGGATAGAATCTGAGAGCAACATATGCTCATCTACCAAATTTATGTGGCTTAAAAGTTATTACAATTTCTTTTCATTTTGGCAAGATTATAAAGCATACTGTAGATCTTTAAAAATAAGGTAGGTAGGTAGAACTGTATTGATCCCTAAGGACACTCTCACATGATCAACAGATCAATAACCGGAAGTAAGAGTCTGGGTTTGTTTTTGCCTAAATTTCCTCCATGTTTGTCCTTCTTTGTCAATATAACTGTGCTGTCTTCCTTCTGCTCCTATCAACACAACGACTATGAAGGCATTTGTAGTTCCACAGGTTTATTGTGAAGTGTACAACTAAAGAAAATACAAATAAATATAAGTAAACGTCACCCACAATGATAACCCAATTCTAGCGCACTAGTGAAGGAAATCAACTATGAACACAAACGATGAATAAAGTTGACACATACCCACGACGCTGTCTCTTAGGCGTTAAACAAAGATCGGGCTCCGTTACTCATCATCTTCCTTTAAGACGGACTGCACCTAAGGGTATTAACATGACATTAACTCTTATTTGAAGTCTTTGTATAATTGTTAATATCCAGAAAATCTTATCTTAAAAACTGACATTAACTGCAAAAAACACAAAAACTGTTTTCTTCAACCATTTTTTAAACTCAGGAAAATGATGTCACAACACACTCTGGAGCTTATAATCCATGTCTTTGTGTCTTCTCGTTTAAACTATTGTAACTGTTTATTTTTGTGTCTAAACAACAAGGATCTGTCTCGCCTGCAGTTGATACAAAACTCTGCAGCCAGAATTATGAGCTTCTCTAGTAGAAGAACTCACATTTAACATTAATATTAACATAAGAACTCTTTCCATCAGTGATCTCTGCAGGTCTGCTTTGAGACCACGGACTGGAGCATCTTCAGTGAGTCCCACAAGGAGGATATTGACGGACTAACTTCATGTGTCACGGACTACATAAACTTCTGTGTGGAGAGCATTGTACCAACCAGAACTGTACGATGCTTCTCCAACAACAAACCCTGGATTAATCCTGACATAAAGGCTCTCCTAAAGGAGAAGAAGAGAGTCTTTAGGTCAGGAAACAAAGAGGATCTGATGGCAGTCCAGAAGGAGCTGAGAAGAAAGATCAGGGAGGGAAAGGGGAGGTACAGGAGGAGGATGGAAGAGAGTCTGGCCAACAACAACACCAGAGATGTCTGGAGAGGCTTGAAATCCATATCCGGACATCAGACCAGGCTCTCTGTAGCAGCGGGGGATAAAAATTGGGCCGACAACTTAAACAGTTATTTTTCAAGGTTTGAGGTGTCGGCTCCCCCCCCTGCTCAACCATTCTCACCTCTACACTTACCTTCTCCTCTCCCCCGAGCTTGTATTGTTTCAGCCCCCCCGCTGACTCCACAGGGGACAATGCCCCCCCCACCCCAGCCTGTCCCTCACACCTCTCCAGGTGAGAAATCAGCTTAGGAGAACCAAGACAACAAAGGCCCCTGGACCAGACGGCATCGGTGGCAAAGTACTCAGGACGTGCTCTGACCAGTTAAGTGAAATTGTTGGACTTCTGTTCAACATGAGCTTGACCCTGGGAAGAGTTCCACTACTGTGGAAGACGTCCTGTGTGGTACCGGTGCCGAAGACTCAGCACCCTAAGGATCCCAGCTGCTACAGACCTGTGGCCTTGACATCCCACCTTATGAAGGCTCTGGAGCGGCTGGTCCTTAGTTACCTGAGTCCTCTGGTGCGCTCCTCCATGGATCCGTTGCAGTTTGCCTACCAACCTGACATCGGCGTGGAGGACGCCATCATCTTCCTTCTCCACCGAGCACTTTCTCACCTGGAGTCGCCTGGAAGCACTGTGAGGATCCTTTTCCTGGATCTAAGCAGTGCTTTCAATACCATCAGGTCAAACATCCTGAGGGACAAGCTGGAGCTGTCTGGAGCGGACACTCACCTCACGGACTGGATTGTGGACTACCTCACCAACCGTCCACAGTTCGTGAGGACCCGGGATGGTGTTTCGAGGACTGTACTGTGCAGTGTAGGGGTCCCCCAGGGAACAGTGTTAGCACCGTTCCTCTTTTCACTGTACACTGCAGACTTCCAACACCTGTCTCCCACCAGTCACCTGCAGAAGTTCTCGGACGACTCCGCCATCGTCGGCCTCATTAGGGACGGGGATGACGGGTCGTACCGGGGACTTGTCCAGGACTTTGTTGACTGGTGCCTGGAAAACCACCTTCAGATCAACTCCAGCAAAACTAAGGAGTTGATTGTGGATTTCCGGCGGTGTCCCTCCATCTCCCCCTCACCACTGAACATCCAGGGACAGGACATTGAGATTGTCACGACTTACAAGTTCCTGGGTGTTCACCTCAACAACCGCCTGGACTGGGTGGATAACACTGCTGCTCTTTATAAAAAAGGGCGGAGTAGAATCTACCTGCTCCGGAGGTTGAGGTCGTTTGGTGTCCGGGGGTCACTCCTGAAGTCATTCTATGACTCAGTAGTGGCCTCTGCCATCTTCAACGGTGTGGTCTGCTGGGGGAGCAGCATGACAGCAAAGGATAGGGCTAAACTGGACAGCCTTATTAAGAAGGCCGGTTACGTCCTAGGGCGCCCCCTGGATCCTGTGGAGGAAGTGACTGGAGGGAGGATGCGGAGCAAGCTGGGCTCCATGAGGAGGAACTTGTCTCACCCTCTCCAGCACACACTGAGGGCATTGAGGAGCTCCATCAGTGATAGGATGCTCCATCCCCGGTGTGTGAGGGAGAGGTACTGCAGGTCTTTCCTCCCTGCTGCCATCAGACTCCACAACAAGAACACACCAAGATAACTATTTAACTGCACCTCTTGTTATTTATGTAAATATGATTGTGTATATATTATATAGCGCAGATTTATCTTTTATTCCATTTAGATTTTCTTTCTCGTTTTTATTTCTGGGTGTTTTTATTTCTCTTGCTGTTGTTAAACCGAATTTCCCCTCGCGGGACTAATAAAGGTTTTCTGATTCTGATTCTGATTCTGATCTGATCCAGACTTACACCCCAGCTCGGGCTCTGAGGTCTGTGGATCAGAATCTACTGATGGTTCCTGAACACGGTTCAGGACCAGAGGAGAGAAATCCTTCCAGACTGTTGCTCCTAAGCTTTGGAACCATCTCTGTGTTTGATGATCTACTGACTCCTTCAAGAAACATCTGAATTACTGGGTCTCCTGTGTCTGTTTGATGTGTCTTGCTGTTTTAAGTTTATATGTTTAACTGTCTGTTGTTTGTAATTGTTAAAGCACTTTGGGACCCTGGTCTAAAAAGGCACTATAGAAATACCTATTACTTACTTACTTACTATTTCTCTGATCCTTAAAACTCTTCACTGGCTGCCGGTTTCTTTCAGGATCAATTAAAAAATTCCATTTACTTTCAGATCTATTCATGGTCAGACCTTTACTTAATTTAAAGGCTTAACTTACTTAACATGAATCTTGATTTCAAACCAAACATCCGGCGTGTCACTGACTCCGCTGTCCAGATGTTCGAATTCAATGAAGCGCCATTTTTGTTTTCCACATCACACCGTTGAATTATTGATGAATCCTCAGGTGACTTGGACGACTTAAATGGTCGAGTGCTAATCTGACTCGTGGTGACGCCCTTTTAAATAATAAGGACGATTGAAGTGGCTATTACAGTCAGTGTCACCTCATGTTAACGTTTACATTTGAGAACGTGGCGTGTGCATTTGTGCATCTTAAACTTAAGAGAGCAGCGGTGAGGCAGATTCGTTCGCCAACATTTCTTAATCAAACCCATATCCCTCCTGTTTAAATAAACATCAAACAAATACAGTAAATTATTATTATTGACGCCAATGAACATTCAATTTATCTAAGAAATAAATAATCATCCAAAGACTTTCTTCACATTTGATTTCCTCTGAATATTCTAGTTCACCTAATAACACAAACACAAACACAAACAACTGAAATAGTTTTGTTTTTTTACTTGGCACAAAAATGAGATTTTTATTCCAGCCATGTTGCCAGAGAGTCCATTAAAAAGAAGGGAAGCGGTCAAATAAAATGTATAAAAGAAAACTCAGAGGGTGCTTCGGCGAACTTTATTGATTCATTTTCCTTACATGCTTTTTTGATCTGTTTTGGCTGAAGTAGACAATGTTCTCCATTTTAAGGTTGATTTTTACCGCTGTCCACAGATTGACCATGACCTCTGACAAAAACATCACAGATTGAAGTAAACAAAAACATTCACTATGAGCCGGGGATTTATTAAGAGCCTACTTGAGGGCACTTTCTGCAAGTAAAAGAAAATCTGTTTTGGTTCCATAATGTCATGTGTGAAAGCCTATTTGCATAATAAAGAGCTGTGATGTGCTGGTGAAGCTTCATGAAACAGTGTCAATAAAAATACATATTTTTTGATTTCATTCCGTGTTGATCAACAAACACAGTTTCTCGAGCCTAACCCAGCTGGATAGGGTGAGAGGCGGGAGAGAACCTGAACTGTCACATGACAAACAAACACTAAGGATGTGGAGATTCGTAGATACTTGTAACCAAGTCATATTGTGAGAAAATCGTGTTTGAATCACATCATATCATATATCGTGAATAGGAGGAATTTTTATCACATCTTACTATAATAATGTAGTAATAATTAATAAGGTAATTTCAGTGTATCAAATTGTATCGTCCATGGATTTCAGCAGTGATGGGCTAATGAGGTCTCATAAAACAGTTTGGAGGTGAAGCCACTGTGTCATGAAACAGTGTGTTAATGTTTAAAGGCCTCTAGATGTCACTCTCTGCTTTAAAGACTTTTTCAGATCAGAAAGTGACGTCCTCAGCTTAAAATGACAAGATGTTTCAAGTGAATAGTTGTTCAAAGAAATAGATAATACATGGTGGCATCTACCTCTTAGAACAAAGATTCACGAAGCTTCATTAATCCATTACAATTCTAGGTAAAAATATGAATTATTATGCAGAGCCCGCTAGATGGCACTATTACTGAAACACTACATCATTTTTAAACCTGTAAGATTTCTAAAATACGATACTGCTTCACGAAGCTTTGTCAGCCCATCACTACAGATTCATATTACTAAGTATCCAATAAAACAATCGATTATAGACTAGAGAGTTCAATCTGATGGGCTTTTAAATAATGACACTGTTTCTTGGACGAAGCTTCATGAAACAGTGTCATGCTGTTCAGAGGTCAGTAGGTGGCGCCATCAGTTTATAAGTGATGGAATGAATCTTTGAACAGTTGTTCAAAGCAAAGGAAACCTGCAGAGACGCCATGTAGTGGACTCTGAAAAATAATGACACTGTTTCATGAAGCTTCATCAACACATCAGTACTAATGAAGTTTGTAGTACGTGGAAGTGATTTGCTGATAAAGCTTCATGAAACAGTGTTCCAGAATAACTGAAAGAATAACTAAAATATCTAAAAGAAATCGTTCATAGAGCAGTGAGCTCCACGTACTGGGTTCTGAAAATATAGACACTGTTTCATTAAGCTTCATCAACACATCACTACTAATGAATTTTGTATTACTTGGAAGTGTTGCAGAAAAACTAAAAGAATAACTGAAATATCTAAAATAAATAGATCAAAGAGCAATGATTTCCACATACTGGATTCAACAAAAATATCGACACTGTTTCATGAAGCTTCAACAACACATCACTAGTTAAAGGTGTCTAACAATAAAGCTGGTTTAGAGAAAACTCTGACTCTAAAGACATTTTTAAGATGTTTAAGTGGACATTTTTGCTAAACTACTTACATATACTTGGTTGAATAAGTGTCTGGTATTAAAACTTTTTTTAAATTGTTTTGCATGTTTGATAAGAAAAAAAAACTTCACAGTTAGCGAGTCAGCAAGTTACTGCTTCAAATGGGTTTGTGCTAATATTTGAGCAGGTCTGATCAAGGTATGAAGAATGTTGTGAAGTAAAAAATGATGG
Organism: Callionymus lyra; assembly: GCF_982586985.1. NCBI lineage: Eukaryota > Metazoa > Chordata > Actinopteri > Syngnathiformes > Callionymidae > Callionymus > Callionymus lyra. The sequence continues at coordinate 6,542,807 of NC_141821.1, forward strand.
TAGAATTTATGCCAAACCGTCCTAAAAGTGTGTGCACACGAGCGACCTTGACTTCACCAAGGTAACGAGGCAGAACAGAAGGTCCAGTGAGTCCAACGAGGGGCAAACACTATTCAGTGCTGCCTTCAAAACTGATGAATCTGGAAACATCCCGGGCTAGCTGGGAGTGAGTTGGTTTGTTCTACCATGCTACAAAGGAACTATATATTATGATTTATTTAGGCATTTATTATTTTTAACATTGGGTTAATTTCCTATCAAGTGTTTTAATTTGTTTTACATCACTCTTGTCTTCAATTAAAGATCCTCCTTTAAAATGACCTGTAAATATAGAAACCAGGTCAAGAGCCGTCTTTCTTTGCAAGTAAAAATATAAGTTATAAGAAGAAAATTGGCCACTGAAAAACTTACAGAAAATAGCTGAAAGTGCATTTTTTGTTTATCGGTCGAAAAAAGAGCCTAAAATAGATGTTGAAGGCAAAAGCTATTGGTCTTTTTATTTTCCCAAAAGTGCTTTTTTTTATTCTGAAATGTCTGTACTGATTTAGTTTGAATTCAATTATTACATTTTCTTTTTAAACTACCATTAGTTGCAACTATCTTAAATATTTCCTTTGCTTTGGAATTTCTTCTGGTATTGTCTCTTATACCAGCGTTTTCATAATGAATTAAAAAACATATAATAACAATAATAATCTAAATATTTAATTTCGAATGTATTTTTATCAAATAGAATATCAAACTCTGTCTATAAGAAAAAAATATTTATATTTCAATGACTTAAAAGAAACAACACGCTTTCAATGTATACATGATTAAATATTCAAAGCATAAAAAACATTCTAATTAAAAAAAAAAAAAATTATTAGACATTTCAAATTCAACTGTTCAATATTGTGATGTCACTTATATACTTCTATATAAAGAAGTTCTTAAACCAGATGAAATATAGTTGCTTTACATTTAAACTTCTGAATAAGGCTCTTTGATAAAAGCTCTATGTGATACGTGAAGCGTCCGTTACTGTCCACTCCTGGTGTCACGGTGACAAACTTCAGATCCATCGGAAGGTCTTTTATTATATCACACGTTGTTGTTGTTGTTGCCTGCAGCCGGCAAATGGGTCTCCACTGCGCTTTTGCTTCTCGCGTGTCCAATTTGACAAAAAAAACAAAAAAAAAACACCAATCAAACTCCTGCCCTCTCTTCTGAAGGTCACCAACACTCTAATGGTGGACCCCCATTCACACACCGAGGGGGGGGGGAACATATTTCCTGTATAGACTCTCAGAGGACGCACCCGTTCTTGCTTATGACTCACACCATCCACCCACACCTGATACATATATTTGTTTCACTTCAGTGCGTTCATCCAAAAACTACCATATGGGATTTGAGTGAGAGGAGTGAATGCACATGTACAGAAAAACATCTTTATTTTAGCTCTTTGTGTTTGTATATATATATAAAGAGCACTGTTTCATGAAGCTTGATCAACACATCACTAGGTGATATATATCCAGGTCAGCCTAGTACATGAATGATAATCTATCAGATTGCATCGTCACACCTTCGCTGGATCACAATGGATAAAAGTTCAGCTAAATAGAGTTTCTGTCTGTTAAGTCTCGCCTTTTTTTTCACCTGAAGTATTATAGGAGGAAAGAAAGTTACGCCGTGAGAGTTTGCGTCGCTGGTTTTTGCTCCATTGACGTTTTGAATGACGGTGGTTTCAGCACCAAGGTCAGCTCACGCCAGAGTCCAATTTAGGTTTACAGTAAAATAAACGTGTCGATGTCTTTAAAATGTTCTTTGCCGTCTGCAAAGCCGGGGCTTGAGAGAGCAGTTTGAGGGGCCTCAGAAGACAGGGGTGCAGCCAGATCCCCCTCTGGATAAATGATGAAATTATTATGTTATTATATTGACCAGATTTGCAAATAATAATAAGTGGAATAATAAAATGAACATCCTTCATCTCAAGCCTCACGTCATTTTTTAAAACCCAGCCCTGACTTTCCCGCCAGTGTTTTTCCAGTCTGTCTCTAGCGCCCGGCGTTGGACAGGCAACCTCTCAAGGGCTTCTCCACCTCTCGCACCTTGACAGCCGGGATGGGCTCCAGCAACACTCATTAAGGACTAAGCGCCGGTAAGTTTTCACCAGACACTTTTCTCTCCTCACAACGTGTCTCTTCAAACAGACTTCTGGACAATATCTTTTATTTCTCCTCCTCAGAATAATGACAAACTGTTGGATTGAACTCTCACCGCTGACCGTCACTCCTGCGGGAAGTTTTATGATTCAATTAAGGCGGAAAAGAAAGAGACACTTCCTCTGGCGGCTGAGCCACTCCTGCACCTCAGGCAAGGAAAATAAGATTTTACTTTTTACATTAACTTCACTTTTTTTTTTTTTCTTTGATGCCACATCTGTAACATCAGCAGATTAGACCTCACAAGCTTCACCCGTAGCACTTCCCTGGTGTTGGTCCTTTTTCTTTTCCTTCTCCCTCATCCCTCCATCCATCTTGTTTGTTATGTTTGTGTTCCTCCACACTTTCCTTTCTCTTTTGCAATAAGAACAATAGGTTATGGAACACATTTTCCTGCGGCATTACTCACAGGCACCAGCCGCCACATGCCATTAGGCTGAGCCGTGGCTGGGGTAAAAAAACAAAACACGACCCCAGTGCTTATAGAACCACGTGACTGCCATCTAGTGGCCGAGCTCTGGTAAAGGAAGTCACATAAATGGAATGGATTAGAAATAAAAAGAAACTAAAAATGGACCAATTTATTTGAAATTTTGAGATTTTTCATCCAAAAGTCGATCTGGTTCTTCCCTGTTTTTACATTCTTTATATATTTTTTTTAATATTATGTCCATTCTATCCAAAAAACTCACTAACATGGAAAAGATTCCTCATATACTTGGTGAATAAAAAAGCTTCTACTTACATCCTCAAAGGTGTTTTTTACATATTACTATTTGACGACGTCGTTACAAGCTGTTATTTATGGCTTTTTCCAAAATCCAGTATCTATAAACACACATTTCCTCTCACTGAACACAAGCCAATAAAGCTTTAATAGTGAACTGAGCGATCCTTGTCGCACTCGCCTGCACCGCAGTGAGTTCATCTTTCCAACTATATGTTTGACTGATTTGAATCCATCGAGTGATTTCTCTCCAAATCTGTTCGATCTAATCACACTGATCTCTAACAAGGTTGATGACTGATGTTCTGATTCATGGTAGCAAAGTGTCATAAATCGATCATTAAGATTGATTTTTTGGTCTTCCAAGAGTCGTACAATGAATGGACCAGAACTTTTTAAAAACGTCCAATCTAGACCCACTTTATTAATCCTCAAAAATATTTAAAAACACACACAACACTGCCTCTAAACGCCAAATAGCAACAGTATTTTATAATGAGTTTCAGAGAAGTCCTGTGTTGATGAAGCCTTGTGAAACATCTGATGAGGTATCATGATACAGTGTCTTTAATTTAAAAGGCCGATAGTTGTCGCTCTATGACTTATATTAATTATATTATAATATTCCTAGTTAAGTTTTCAAATTTATAGTGACAGATCTGTTGCTTTAAAAGGCTACTCTATTGAAACCTCACATCATTTTTAGACCAATGGCACCACCAACTGAACTCTTTGAATATCACAATGTTTCATGAAGCTTCATGAAGCCTTATTTTTCAGTCACTCTCTGCTCTATGATCTATTGCTTTGAAAAACTATTGTATTAAAACTCCACATCACTTCTCAACTGAAGGCTCCACCTACTGCCTTCTATAAATATGACACTGTTTCATGAAGCTTCATGAAGCATTATATTCAGTGTCCAATAGATGTCACTTTCTGATCTATGATCTATTGCTTTGAAAAAATCTATTCTATTAAAACTTCACATCACTTCTCAACTGAAGGCTCCACCTACTGACCTCTATAAATATGACACTGTTTCATGAAGCTTCATGTACAATTATATTCAGTGTCCACTAGATGTCACTCTCTGCTCTATGATCTATTACTTTAAAAAACTATTCTATTAAAACTTCACATCACTTCTCAACTGAAGGCACCACCTACTGACCTCTATAAATATGACACTGTTTCATGAAGCTTTATGAATAATTATATTCAGTGTCCACTAGATGTCACTCTCTGCTCTATAATCTATTGCTTCGAAAAACTATTGTATTAAAACTTCACATCACTTCTCAAATGAAGGCTCCACCTACTGACCTCTATAATTATGACACTGTTTCATGAAGCTTCATGAAGCCTTATTTTTCAGTCACTCTCTGCTCTATGATTTATTGCTTTGAAAAACTATTGTATTAAAACTTCAAATCACGTCTTAACCGAAGGCTCCACCTACTGACCTCTATAAATATGACACTGTTTCATGAAGCTTCATGTAGAACTATATTCAGTGTCCACTAGATGTCACTCTTTGATCTAAAATCTATTGCTTTGAAAAAACGATTCTATTAAAACTTCACATCACTTCTCAACCGAAGGTGCCACCTACTGATCTCTATAAACATGACACTGTTTCGTGAAGCTTCATGAAGCATTAAATTCAGTGTCCAATAGATGTCACTCTCTGATCTATGATCTATTGCTTTGAAAAAACGATTCTATTAAAACTTCGCATCACTTCTTAACCAAAGGCGCCACCTACTGAACTCTATAAACATGACACTGTTTCATGAAGCTTCATGAAGGCTTATTTTTCAGTCACTCTCTGATCTATGATCTATTGCTATGAAAAAAACATTCCATTAAAACCTCACATCACTTCTCAACCGAAGGCGCCACCTACTGACTTCTATAAACTCGACACTGTTTCGTGAAGCGTCGTCCCTCGTGCAGCGGGTGCATGTGTGGAAGGGTTGAATGTTATCAAACGTGGTAAAAAGCGAGAAGCAGCAGGAGGCCTGTAGACATGGGTGAGCCTGCTGTATCTTCATGTTCGACTCCCATATCTCTTCCCCTGCCTGCTCCTTCTCCCTCTATCTCTTGCTCTCCCTCGTCTCATCTCCCCTCTTGCTCCTGCTGTCTCCTCTGATAAATCTCTCACCCACTGATTCTCGCCTCCTCCGTCTCCCCCGTCCTTCTCCCTTCTCTTCCGCCCTCCTATCTGCCGCCTCATCTCCATCCCTCCTCTCCCTCCGGCTTCATGGGCTCCTCTCCTTTTCTTTCCCCCTTTTCTCTTCCATATTTGACATCCTCACCACTTCTCTCACTTCCTCCGCCTCGCTCCCCCTCTCTCACTCAGCTCCCGCCTGCAGGACTTTTCCGTAGATTAAGTTCAGCAGCCGCGACAGTTTTGCTGATTCAGCCGTATTCTTTTAAATGACCCAAATCCTCTCTGTGGTGAAACCTCATAGACACAGTGATTGCATTTCTTTCCCTCCTCCTCAACTGTCTTCTCCTTCTCATGCACACTTGTTATTGATCTGCTTCTGTTTCCAAGGCTCTTCCCTGCCGTCTATATTATCAATTTTGCTGGCAAGTTTTTGTTCTGCGTCGTATTCTCTTCGTCTCTGCTGATCGCAGGAAAACAAGGATGGAAGGTTCTAAATCTAAGCTTGTAGATCCATGTGTGTTTTTATTACTTCTTTCACATCAAGAGACTTGATCAAATATTTAGCTTCAAGTTAATTTCCTGCACTACGGTGACGGATTTGGTACTTAAAGTTAGAATTTGACATTTTATATATACAAGACCATTGTGTTTAGTCAAGATTTTAGGTTTTACATTTTCTTCAATGTTGTGTTTTTGTTTGTTGTATTTAATCAATATTATGTTTTGTTTCTAATCAAGATTGTATTTTTGTTTCCTGTATTTTATCAAGATTATATTTTTTGTATTTTTCTAAAATTCTATTGTGTATATTATCAGGATTGTATTTTTACTTTTGTCTTGTTTATTTAGTGTATTTTATTTATAAATATATATATTTATTATATTTTTTAAAGGTTTGTATTTTTTGTTTCTAGGATTTCGTCAATATTGTATTTTTGTACCTTGTATTTTATCAAGATTGTTTCTTTTTTTCTTGTATTTAATCAATATATGTTTTGTCTTTCGTCAAGATTCTAATTTCATATTTTTATTTTATCAATATTGTATTTTTGTTTCTTGTATTTTATCAAGATTGGATTTTTTTTTTCTTGTATTTAATCAATATATAGGTTTTATATTTCATCAAGTTTGTATTTTTGTTTCTTGCATTTAATCAACATATGTTTTGTATTTCATTGAGATTGTATTTTTGTATTTTGTGTTTTATCAAGATTGTATTTTTGTTGTTTTTCATCAAGTTTGTATTTTTGTTTCTAGTATTTCATCTAGATTGTGTTTTTGTTTCTAGTACTTTATCAAGACTCATTTTTGTTTCTTGTTTTTTATAAAGATTGTGTTTTTCTTTCTTGTGTTTTATCAAGATTTTATTTTTTTATATTATTTTCAGTTCAGTTTAATTTTTCCAGAGCAACATGCTGCTCATCAACCGATGGTCTGTGGCTTCATGTGGCTCCAATAATAATAATAATCACAATAATAATAGTTTTATTTCAGTCGACTTTGTGTTGTGTGTGTGGATCAGAGTGTGCGTCCGAACACGTCAACAATAGAGCGACTCCAGGTTTCCTCCTCTGCTGCTGCAGTGCTTAGTATTCCAGCGGCTGCTCCCCCAGAGAATCTCACTCATTGGTTTCATTTTCTTCTAAATTCAAGTGGAAATGTTTTTCGCACACCCTGTGGTTCCATTATGCTATTCAAGATCTAACAACACAACAACAAGTCAGCGGACCTTGTCCCACAAAAATGCCGCCAGAGCTCCTGCAGCCTGCGAGAGTGAGCGACTAATAAGAGCTGACGGCATCCAGGAGAGTGAAACACTACCTTTCCATTCCGTGACAGAGCAGGATTAATGTGCGAGAGAAAAGTCCTAGAAGCGTTCGCTCGCCCTGTTCACGTGAATCGTACCTTTAACTGACGGTGATTACATTCTTGAGCTTCGTCTTTTCAACCGTAGTTAGACGTGAGCTTTTATTGACGTCTGGTTCTAGAAACACTTGCTCCAGGTTAGTGATGGACTTATGAGTAGAAATGTGTCAATGAGGCGTCATGAAGCAGTTTCATAGGGAAGTCACTGTGTCATGAAACAGTTTCATAGTGAAGCCACTGTGTCATGAAACAGTTTCAAAGTGAAGTTACTGTGTCATGAAACAGTTTTATAGTGAAGCCACTGTGTCTTGAAACCGTTTCATAGTGAAGCCACTGTGTCATGAAACAGTTTTATAGTGAAGCCACTGTGTCTTGAAACCGTTTCATAGTGAAGCCACTGTGTCATGAAACAGTTTCATAGTGAAGTCAACTGCAGACCAAAAGAAGTAAGTAAGTAAGTAATATTTGTAGAACGCTTTTCTAGACCAGGGTCACAAAAATAATAAGGAGTCTCAGAGAATCAAGGAAAAGCACAAATAATGTCTTAAGATGTTTCCTGAAGGAGTCAGTAGATCATCAAACACAGAGATGGTTCCAAAGCTTAGGAGCAACAGTCTGGAAGGATTTCTCTCCTCTGGTCCGGAAGTGTGTTCAGGAACCATCAGTAGATTCTGATCCACAGACCTCAGAGCCCGAGCTGGGGTGTAAGTCTGGATCAGATCACTGATGGAAGGTCTGACCATGAATAGATCTGAAAGTAAGAACCAGAATTTTAAAGTAGATCCTGAAAGAAACTGTCAGCCAGTAAAGAGTTTTAAGGATCGGAGAAATGTGAGTTCTTCTACTAGAGCAGCTCAGAATTCTCGCTGCAATCTCATCCTTCCAGGTTGATATTATTGGGGGGATTTTTTTTTAAATGTATTTTTGTTTCTTATATTTCATCAAGATTGTATTTTTGTTTTTTGTTTTATTTTATCAAGATTGTATTTTTGTAACTTGTATTTTATCAAGATTATATTCTATTCTATAATAATTTAAGGTAATTTATTAATTTTTATTTTGTTTCTATTCAGGATGATGTTTTTCGTTTCTTGTCTTTTATCAAGATTGTATTTTTGCTCTGTGTTATTTTTTGTCGCAGTGTTCGAAGTGAGTCATTTATCGTCTCTTCCTTCCAGGTTGATATTGTTGTGAGAAGTTTTCTTGTATTTGTATATGAGTCCTTGAAAGATCTCTGTCTTTCGAACGAGTAGAATTGTATTAACTTATATGTCTTTGACATATTTCTTTGTCCTAACCAATCAATAGAGTTTAATACAACTCAAGGTTCACTAGTTCTTCCTGTTTGTATTCATAGAAACATATGGACCTCATTTATGTGGACACTCTTGTTTAGAATGAGTCACGTCGCAGATTTTCCTTTTTCAACATCTTAGATCAAGCATGAAACCTCCAGGCTCTCGATGTATCTCATTGTTTGCTTAATTGAAATCAACACGAGCGCCTCTGGCCCACATCAGGCTTCAGTAGGAGCATCAATTAAAAAATGGAATATGATTCAGGGTTAAGCGACAACAAGCGCTCGGTGTGATGACAATTCTCCAGTGAATGGAAAATGTCATCGTTCATAACGAAGGAAACGAAACAACACAACCCACTCCAAAATGAGTTTAATACCAAAGAGGATTTTACTACCAACACCAATGACTTCATCTTCCATAGAACACATCCGTGATTCCCAGCTGCCTGACCCAAGGACATTTAGAATCATGTCCTTGAAGTGACGTGGAATTCTTCACTGGTGTCACAACACGATCTGGAGCTTATAATCCAGCGTTGGTGTCGTTTAGACGATTGCAACAGTTTCTTTTGGTGTCTAAACAAGAAGGATTTGTCTCGCCTGCAGTTCATACAAAACTCTTCAGCGAGAATTCTGACCCGCTCTAGTAGAAGAACTCACATTTCTCCGATCTTTAAAACTCTTTACTGGCTGCCAGTTTCTTTCAGGATCCATTTTAAAATTCTGTTTCTTACTTTCAGATATTCATGGTCAGACCTTCCATCACTGATCCGATCCAGACTTACACCTCAGCTCGGGCTCTGAGGTCTGTGGATCAGAATCTACTGATGGTTCCTGAACACGGTTCTGGACCAGAGGAAATCTTTCCAGGCTGTTGCTCCTAAGCTTTGGAACCATCTCCTTGTTGCTGCTGTGTTTGTCTTAGTTGTCTTGACCTTTTAAAATATATGTTTTATTGGGTATTGTTTTAATTGTTAAAATGCTTTTTGATCCTGGTCTGGAAAGATCTTTACAAATATTTACTTACGTACTTACTCTTGTTCATTCAATTGTTTGGACCTTTTCATCAACCTCTTCCTCTTCCAGATGAAATTTAAGACTAAATTCTTAATTCTCTCGTTCAGCTTCACACACTACAGGATCCTCTTGGGTCCAGATCGAGGGATCAGAATTCGGTGGTTCCAAAACCTTGGAAGGTTGTGCTCGCTTCCACTCTCTTTGTTGTTTCTCATGTCACGACTAAGGCGGAACAGCGAGAGGGAGCTGTGGTACCGGAGGGAAACTTGAAACTAGGATAACTACTCTCTCCGTTAGCCCAAAACTTCCTAGGGAATTCTACTATTTCTCTCTTTGCTGTGAAGAAAAGAAATATTCAACAATCCAACATGGAATTCTTTCTTGGGCTTGATGTTGGGATTTTAACAAAAAAAAGTTTTCTATGGTGAGAAACACATGGACGAAGACTAGAATGAATGCAAGCATTAGCGAGGTTAGCTCTATGAGACCAATGGAATGGAGTGATACCATAAAGAGGAAGACAACAATATGACAGTAACAAACACAGGTGTGGACTCACACATAAGGAAAACCACTAGAATGATAAAACTATAACTTAAGTTTGATGTATCTTCACATGGAAGTGTGTTTGTACGACAGGTTTGTATTCAAAAAAACTCATTTCATCGTCCAATCATCATTCAACCTGCCAGAATGAACACATGTCCAAGATGCAGCTTTGAAACGATAGTTCAGGAAGAGACGGTATCAAATATGGACGTCAATGTGAGTTCATTACAACTTAAGCTAATGTTAAGTAAACTTAAGTTAGATTCACAAACATTTTGAATGAGAATTCAAGTTAAATGAGCCAGTGATTTTCTGGTATCTGTGTTTATATATGTTTTATGTGTGTGTGTTCGTACTTGTTGGTGTGTATGGGTGTGTTTTCATTTGTGTGTGTCCGCATTTGTGTTTGTGTGTTTGAGTGTTTATTTGTGCGTGTGTGTCTTTGTCTGCGTATGTGTGTGTTTTTTTGTGTGTTTTTATTTTTCTGTGTGTTTGTTTGTCTATGTGGGCATTTGTTTGTGTTTGTTTGTTTGTCTACGTGACAGTTGATCACCAGATCCTGCTGAGAAGACTGAGGGATGAAGTGGGACTGTCTGGGTCTGTGTTACCGTGGTTCTGGCCAATCAAATGAGGTCTGAATCGGCAGATCTGTTGTGTGGAGTCCCTCAAGGTTCTGTTCTGGGTCCTTTATTGTTTTTGCTGTATTTGATTCCCCTCGGTAAAATCATTCAGAGATTTCCTGATCTTTCTTACAACATCTTTGCTGATGACATCCAGCTCTACTGCTCTTTTGATCCAACTGAGCCCCAGAGGCTGAACAGCTTAGTCAATTTGTTTGCTATAAATCAAACAATGGCTGAAAACTACTGATGGTTCCTGAACACGCTTCAGGACCAGAGGAGAGAAATCCTTCCAGACTGTTGCTCCTAAGCTTCTGTGTTTGATGATCTACTGACTCCTTGAAGAAACATCTTAAGACATTTTTATTCCTGCAGTCTTTTCCTTGATTCTCGAGACTCTTGTGTTTGTCTCGGTGTTGTCTTGATCTTTTAAAGTGTGTATTTTAGTGAGTTTTGTTTTGATTGTTTAAGCTCTTTGTGACCCTGGTCTAGAAAAAAGCTCTACAAATATGACTTACTTACTTGTGTGCGTGTGTGTGTGCGTGCGTGTGTGTGTGTGTGTGTCTGCTTTTGCGTTTCTACGTTTGTGTTTCTGTGTGTATATAGATATCCAGGCTAAAATAAAGGGCCTTTATTCAAAACACTTTTACAGACTTACTTTTACATGATGTCGATGTTGTCTTCGAACTCTTCACCATATTCATCAATTTAACTTTAAATAATTAACTGGTTTTTTTCCTCAAAATATGCTACTTAATTCTTAACTAAATGGTCTTTTTTTAACCGCATGACACTGAAGGTCTGAAAAGTGTTTTATAAACACAACTATTATTATCATCGACTCTGATGAAAACCTCAAATGTACGCTGTTTCAAACGTGTACTCGTTTCAGAGAGTCAGGCACCATCATCATCGTCCATGTATCATAAATGATCTATATTTACTCGCCTCCCTCCAACTATCTGCGCCACTCAAGCAGCCCAGCGTGGGGCTCTCGCTCCCCCTCGCCGGTCCTCTTGATGCCCGACTGCTCTCTGATGTTGGAGACTCGTGCTACTTGGCTGCTCGCAGCAGGCTTCGCTGGCAGAAAAACAATAGTTTTACAAAATCTGACCACAGCACACATTCACATGGGAGAACATTTGCAGCAGTCTGTCGATGAAAAGCGAATACAGACCCACGGGCGTGCGGGAGTGCGAGAGGCTTTCTGGGCCTCGACGCCGGCAACACAGATTGCGAGGAATGAAACGAACGTAGCACAAAGTCTTCAAAACCTTCCACTGACTTTCCATTGTTTTAAGGGAAGCGGAACAGCTTGAGAGAAGAGAAACGTTTTCTCTCTCATCTCACGACACGATTCTTTCATGTGCGCTAAAGTGTCTAGACAAGAGGAGCAAAGTTTATTTTCCTGTCGAGCTGTGAGACAAAAATTGCACTTTTAAATCAGTTGGGGTCAGACTGTGTAAAACATCGTTTTCGTTGTGGATTAAAATCATGATTATTGGTGGGCTCAGGATTCATTTTATGAGTTCACTTTGTCGACTCCCTGATTCCGACTTCTTCCTATTCTTCAGATTTTGGATTCCTAGCAGACCCGATCCTCTCATCTATCCATCTGTGTTTGTTCTGCCTCCGCTCTGCAGTCCACAGTACCAGGGGACTGGAGCTCTTCTGGGCGAGAGGGCGGAGGACATTTGTAATAATCAAAGGTTTTACTTCCAAATCCTGGTCAAAATGGAGAAAAGCATCAACCAATAAGATCAGTGAAATGAATAAGAATATATTTGTTGACGCCATTTGGAAGAAAGTTTTTGTCACGTTAGGAATGAATGAACTTCAATAACTTAAACAAAGAATATAAATCAGATCTGGTCCAAAGACCTGATCTGTCTTTCTGAGCTGTTAGTTCACTGTTATATCACCACAGTGAATAACACAAATATTTCAGAGCAGAGAGTGACATCTAGTGGCCTTTTAATATTAAGACACTGTTTCATGACACAGTGGCTTCATCTCCAAACTGTTTCATGAGACCTCAACAGCCCATCAGTATTTTTTTCTAATCAGCGCTCCCTTTGTTTTTTCAGTCTCCTCGTGTTTTTTTCTCTCCGCCCGACATTGGACAGTGATATGGACACTTGAGGATTTAAAAAAAATAAATTATTCAACTATTGTGATTAAACATTTTTGGACCCTTTTCATTTCCGTCTGTTGTTTGGGTTGTTTGCATCTGCTCTGGGTTCCAGCTCTAGTCGAGACCTCAAGTAAAAAGTGACATGATAAATAAAAATAAATCAATAAAAAATAATCACGAGTCAAGTTATTTGAATAGGTGTACAGTAATATTTCATCTCTCTATATAAAACAAGAATACAGCGGAGACCGTTAATGGTCCCTGTGTAGCCTCCAGCACAACATTACTTCCCCCCTTTGATCTCAAGAGATAGAAAAATATTTGACAGTGGAAAATTAAAAAGAAAAGAGGGGAGAGGAGAAGAAGACAGACTGTGAGCATGAAAGAATGGTAGAAGCCCCTGGCTGTGGTAAAAATCCAATCATGCAAGCATTCACAAAGATTTTGAAGTTTTTTGTTTTTTTTATCAATTTGTTTAGCAGATGGTGAAAGCGCAATCAAGAGAGAGTGAAAAGGGAAAAGACAGGTGTTCCAAATGGAAGTTGATTATTTTATGGTTTTCTCTTTTTTGAAATGCAGAAATTAAATCTCCTTGAAGCTGGACTGGATGAAGCGAGTCTGTCTTAGTCTTTAAGTCTCTCAAATGAACCTTATTTTGTACGGTGAGAATAATAAAAACTCGGAGTTTTCATTTCAACGATGCTTCTAAACAGCGAGATAGACATTTTTTTTGTGATTAGAGTTTGGTTCTTTGTCTTTTTATGACAAATATATGAGATTTCCAAGCGTGGACGCCTACACATGGACTGCACATGTGCACGGAACATCATCTGGAGTTAAGAATCAATGCTTATCTGGTAATAGAACAGCTTCCAGTGGGAGACGAAGCACATTCCAGAGCAGAGAGATACAGTGATCTTGACTTTAAATCGTTGCTGTAGCTCACGGACAAAAGTCGACTTTTGTATTGTTTGCAAATTAAAAATGAAAACGGTTTCGCTGAAATAAGCGTCGCCTCACTTGTCCAGTCTCTACTTTTATACGACACATCTTCCCTCATGACAATATTCTTTTAGTCTAATTATAATTGTGAAAATTCAGATTAACTTTTTTTATCTGGTTAGAAATCAGACTTAAAGCATTTACTTAGAAATCAGATCTGGTTTAAAGTCACATGTTTTACTCGTTCGAGTGAGAAGAAAAAAACAGTTCACCGTTATATCTTCGTTACATTTTGACAAGCGGTTAATTATCTTAATCCAAAGGTAACAATGAGTTACTAAGCCGTTAAAGATCGGTTCCTGGCACAAAGTCACCTTTACTCGCACACGAACATTGGTGAAAACATACAATCAGTCAAACAATAATATAATAATTATGTGGTAAGTCTCCATTAACGGAAGCTATTCATTGCCAGAGAAAGTCCAAAGGTATTCACTCAACAGGATACAACATAAAAAACCTCAAAGCAGACGAAATTATTACTAATATAAGATGCTTGTTTGAGGTTTCTTTAAAGAACGTGACTGGATATACTTCACGTCTATAACAAAACACTTACTCCGACCATGATTGAGACACCAGACAACAAAAAATTATGTTTTTTTTATTGCCACTATACACGTTTAGGTGAAGATTAAAAGATATTCATGATGAAAATAAAACATAAGAAAACAATGATGTGCTTTTGTGTTTTGTGGAGGTCAGTACATGTGAGAGTCTTCAGTCATCACAAACTTCACTCTTTAGTCCCTTGCCTTTTTGTGGATACACCTGTGGCACCTTCCTGAGGGCAGCGGAGTGAAAGTGAGTCAATTGTTCTTAATGATGTTCTGGGCTCTGCCGAGGCAGCAGGAAGTGTAACTGTCCGCCGGGGACGGGGCGAGGGCAGCCGGCGATCCTCTGAGCTGCCTTAACAACTCTCTGGGGAATCTCTTGGTCGCTCATAATGCAGCTGCCATACTTTGAAGCAGTGTGTCAGCAGAAGGACCAGCACCAGCTTCCTGCCCACGTTGTATTTCCTGATCTTCCAAAAGTGTTGCCTTTGACCCGACTTCCTGATGAGCTGATCAATGAGTCTGGTTCTGTTTGAGGTTTCTGCCTTCTGAAAGTTTTTCCTCGCCACTGTCAAACCGTGATTAACTAATAGTTGAATTCAAATTGAATCACTGAGTTGATCCACAGTAGGTGTGGACCCTCTCCACGCTCACCATTGATGTAAAGTGGGGCTAGGTTGGAGCTGAGCCCCCCCCGAGACCACAAACTCCTAGGCTTTGTGTTGTTTGGAGCTAGATCCGGAGCAAGATTGATTATATGGTTGCTGTTGTGGTCTGGACGATGGTCATGGGTGTTGAGATAGACCATGAGGGAGTCCAGGAAACATCTGCGTGGTGAGCTGGTTTAGAGTGACCCTAGACCGTGGCCAAGTCTTGAATCAGTTGTGCAGGTAGATGTTTATCCAGGTGTGAGAGAGGGAAGGTCAATAGTACTATGGCTACGATAATGTCGGGAAAAGTTGTCAGTATCATTTTCAAGTTGGCCACGTTAGTTGCCTGCAATCATATGGAGACCATCAAGAAGGTGCATCAAGAAAATGTATCCTAAATTAAACGGTTAAAAATCCCACTAGAAAAGAGATAAAGAAAAGAACCCTGACAGGATATGGATTGAAAATGTATTTCCATCCGTAGAATGACCAAAAGAGTAATTTAGCATGTTGTGAAAAACAAGAGTCCGTGCACGTGTGGACTCGTCTCTTTCACAGACGTGTCTCCGGTCGATTCATATCGAGTGACTTCTGCAACCGGCGCTTTAGCAAGAAAAAAATGAAAGAGCTCCCACGGTCTGAGATTGACATTCCCTCGGCCCGTTTCCCCACAAGCTTCCTTCCCGGTGCTTCTGGAGCTCCTGTCGATGGAGAAAAAAACATTTTTGATGACTAGGGATGGACTGATACAAGATTTAAATGGTTCCTCTAAATATGTAAATCAATGGTTCTTGCTGCTGCTGTTTAAATCCCTCATAATAAATAGGATCAATAAAAACACTTATTTCTCAGGATGAAAACCTTGAAGATCATTTTTATAGGAAATGCTAAGAAGTGAAGAAAACCAACCAACAAAAGGCAGGTTTAGATTCAACTGTTTTACCTTTAACATGTTATACTGTGACTGTTGTGAGGGGTTGTCAAGAGAAAAGAAAGAAGCTACAAAATCTTTTCTTTAAGCTAAATAAGCGACATTAAAAAAAAAAGAATAATAAAAGAATTGACGAAAGAAATACTCATAAATCCTGTTGAGGTGTTCAAATGAATAACGAAAAAACTTTATTATAGGAAAATGTTGTCACAACATGATCTGGATCTTATAATCCATGCGTTTGTGTCTTCTCGTTTGGACTATTGTAAAAGTTTGTTTTCATGTCTTAAGAAGGATCTGTCTCGCCTGCAGTTGATACAAATCTCTGCAGCCAGAATTCTGAGCCGCTCTAGTAGAAGAACTCACATTTCTCCTTCAAACTCTTCACTGGCTTCCAGTTTCTTTCAGGATCCATTTAAAAATTCTGGTTCTTACTTTCAGATCTATTCATGGTCAGACCTTCCATCAGTGATCTGATCCAGACTTACACCCCAGCTCGGGCTCTGAGGTCTGTGGATCAGAATCTACTGATGGTTCCACGCAAACAGTTCAGGAGAAATCCTTCCAGACTGTTGCTCATAAGCTTTGGAAACCATCTTCCTCTGTGTTTGATGATCTACTGACTTCCTTCAAGAAACATCTCAAGACACTTTTATTTGTACTTTTCCCCCCATTCTCTTAGACTCCTGTGTTTGTCTCGGTGTTATCTTGACCTTTAAAGTATATATTTTAGTGAGTATTGTTTTGATTGTTTAAGCGCTTTGTGATCCTGGTCTAGAAAAGCGCCCTATAAATATTTCTTACTTACAAAAATGAAAATGGAATTTCTAGTTATAAGCCTTCAAGAAGTCAATTGTTCTGGATCTCAACCCTTGAATACACTGAGATTAAACAAACACAAATCAAGTTTACATCAACAAACATGTTCCTGTTCAAAGTTAATCCTCTTAAAAACCTTGTTTTTTTGGTTTCATTCTCTTTTGTCAAAACTCCAATTAGTGCAGCGTGTTCCGGAAATGAGTTCACGTCCACCTGTATTCCGGGCTGTCAGTTGTTTTTCTCTTTAGTATATTTAGCTGCAGGTAACCATAGCAACGGCGAGCAACATCATGGTATGTGCCATTTAAGAAACTGTAATGAGGCTCAGACTCAGCTTTTGCAGCAGATGTGACAGATTCATCAAATCCTTGTTAATCTGGTGGTGATTGAATAACTTTATATTGTTTATTAAATACCTTTTCTTTTCTTTTTTTAAGTATAGTTCTATTGTTTATAAATATCTTTATATTGTTTTTTAAGTATAGTTCTGTTGTTAATAAATATTTGTATATTGTTTTTAAATATCTTTATATTGTTTATAAAATA
Organism: Callionymus lyra; assembly: GCF_982586985.1. Lineage (NCBI taxonomy): Eukaryota > Metazoa > Chordata > Actinopteri > Syngnathiformes > Callionymidae > Callionymus > Callionymus lyra. The sequence goes on from NC_141821.1 coordinate 6,559,908, forward strand.
TCTTTATATATTTTGTTAAATATATTTATATTGTTAATTTAACATTTATAATGTTTATTAGATATTGTTATATTGTTTATAAATATATTTTAATTGTTTATAAAGTATATTTTTATTGTTAATAAAATATATTTGTATTGTTTATTTAATATATTTATATACTTTATTGAATGTATTTATATTGTTTATAAATATTTTCATATCGTTTATAAATATCTCTCTATTGTTTATTAAATACCTTTATATCGTTTTTTTAATTATCTTTATATTGTTTATAAAATATGTTTATATTATTTATAAATATATTTATATTGTTTATAAAATATATTTGTATTTTTAATAAAATATATTTATATTGTTTATTTAATATAGTTATACTATTTATTAAATATCTTTATATTGTGATGTGTTTATCAACGTCATCCTTTTAAATTCAGTGTTAAAATGTTGAGGTGTGCGTGTGCGTGTGCGTGTGTGTGTGTGTGTGTTTATTTCATCGTGTGATTGGCTGAAAGTTGGATCAAGTGCCCTCAGTCTGTATTTTCTGATGACTAGAATTTCAAATTAAGTTTAAAAGAACAAACGTATGTGTCTACAGAAGCGGAGAGCTATGGTCAATGATACACATGCACACACATACACACTCATTCCCTCTGTCCCTCCTTATTCATCGTAACCAAACTCACTAAGTTCATCTTTCCCTCCACAGTTAGCATAGCCAGCTAGGGGTGCACAACTGTGCTGTGTCTCAAATCGCATACTAATCTTAGTATGCTAGAAGTTAGTATGCATCAGTTTAGTATGCATACTAACTAGTACGCAAATTCTCCACAGATAGTATGTCTCAAATCAAACCCTGAAGCCACACACTAACCGGAAATCACATGACAGCTTCTTCTTCTACTTCTATTTAACGATGTTTCAAGCAGCTGTTTGAACGCTATCGCCGACACCTGCTGGCAGCACGTATTGCAACTTTGGAAAAAGAAATAAAGAAAAAATATGAGAATCTAAATAATCGCGAGATATTTAAGCTGGTATCAGCAGCGAAGACGTGTTTATCCTCCTACTGCTGCGGAAAATACACATTTAAGTATATGTATATATATGCATTTATATATGACGTAACTTCCGTTTAAAACGTCACTAAAATGGCGGCTGTTTAGTGTGGTTAGTGTCCATCGAACCATTCTAGTTTTGTGGGCGTGTTAGTACGCCAATTTAGTATGCATGGCGCACCAAATTTCGCATACTAAGAATTGAGACACACTAACGTACTAAAAATACTAACTTTTAGTACGTTAGTATGCGATTTGAGACACAGCACTGGACTGGTTAGTGTTCATGCAAACATTCACACACACACACCTGGACTGGTTAGTGTTCATGCAAACATTCACACACACACAGAGCTTACCTGGTGGCATGACGCCACAGAAGTCACAACTGGCAAGACAGGGCGGAGCTAATCAGGGGCTTAAGTGGAAACCTGGTCGTGGGTTTGAGGTCATGTGACCAGGCGGCATATTGTTTATTTATCGCTTTATTTTGACCGGTAAATGATTTCCTAATTGGTTTTGGAACATGTTTTTATTTAGTTTATGAATGATAATTAATCATCATGAAAGCCCAATGTTACCATTTATTGTTAAATCATTTATGATTGGGGGATTATTTCAACCACACCCCTGGGAGGGGCTTGAAAGCAGCATGTCGGCTGCAGAAGAGGTCACTCTTTCTCCTGCACAGTGGAGCAACAAGGATCTAAACCACATTTAATGAGGAGAACGTTACAAACCTGTTGGTGAACCCTACCTACGGAAGAACTGGGATCAGGTTATGTTTTTTTGTCGTATTGTAAATATTTTTGGATTTTCTTTGGTTTCCTCTCACTATATAATATATAGTGAGAGGAAACCAAAGAAAATGGTATATATAAATATATATATCGACAGCATTGGAATGGAAAAATAAATGCACAGTTGACTTGCCATATGTGAGAATTTGTGATCGTTTTTCGAACGGGACGATCCACGCCACAATATTTAACCTTTAAGTAATTAAATAATTGTGTACATTATATGAAAACACATGTTTATGCTTTAATAAAATTAGTTGAACGAGGTCCAACTTTTGACATGTTTATTATTATCATTGCATTAAGATACTTTAATTAAGAAAGAACCCTTTTAAATTTAAAAAATGTTTCAAAAACAAATTAAATATGATATAAAAACATAATATAATAATGTAATTCATTAGTAATACATGTTCAATTATATTATTCAAGCAGTATTTCTTTGTCAAAAGTATTTACACACACGAAGAGTAATGCAAGCCTTGCACTGCCGTCGTGGATGAAATCCATCAAGTCGATCAATAAAAGCTCAAACACATCGGTTTCATAATAGCGTCTGAAAATAAACAATGCAAAAGTCCATTAAGGTGGAAACAGTGAGTGACGATGCGAGCAGGCACTTGTTTGATGAAGCTTGAAAATGGAGCGTTCACATGAAACACCAAACCAAATTAAGCTAAATGGTGAGTTCACTGCGGTGGGAAACGAACTACCTGTTCGGAAAAAGGTTTGCTTTGGTTACATTCTCCTCCATCTCCTCACCCCGGAGAACAAAGTGTCATCAACTCCAAATGATGTCATGAATCATCTTTTCAAGTTTCTCAGAATAATGTTGACGAACAGTTTGTACTGATCATTTAAAAGTGCAGTAAATTATTGTCAATAACTAAGCAGTACAATTAAATATGTATTACTATTAGAAATGATTTGTGTTCATTCAGCAAGTGAGTGAAGCTTCATGAAAGTGTTTAACGACACCGTGACTTCACTATGAAACTGTTTCATGACACAGTGACTTCACTATGAAACTGTTTCATGACAGTGGCTTCACTATGAAACTGTTTCACGACACAGTGGCTTCACTATGAAACTGTTTCACGACACAGTGACTTCACTATGAAACTGTTTAACGACACAGTGTCTTCACTATGAAACTGTTTCACGACACAGTGACTTCACTATGAAACTGTTTCACGACACAGTGACTTCACTATGAAATTGTTTCACGACACAGTGACTTCACTATGAAATTGTTTCACGACACAGTGACTTCACTATGAAATTGTTTCACGACACAGTGACTTCACTATGAAATTGTTTCACGACACAGTGACTTCACTATGAAATTGTTTCACGACACAGTGACTTCACTATGAAATTGTTTCACGACACAGTGACTTCACTATGAAACTGTTTCACGACACCGTGACTTCACTATGAAACCGTTTCATGACACAGTGACTTCACTATGAAACCGTTTCATGACACAGTGACTTCACTATGAAACTGTTTCATGACACCGTGACTTCACTATGAAACTGTTTCATGACACAGTGACTTCACTATGAAACTGTTTCATGACAGTGGCTTCACTATGAAACTGTTTCACGACACAGTGGCTTCACTATGAAACTGTTTCACGACACAGTGACTTCACTATGAAACTGTTTAACGACACAGTGTCTTCACTATGAAACTGTTTCACGACACAGTGACTTCACTATGAAACTGTTTCACGACACAGTGACTTCACTATGAAATTGTTTCACGACACAGTGACTTCACTATGAAATTGTTTCACGACACAGTGACTTCACTATGAAATTGTTTCACGACACAGTGACTTCACTATGAAATTGTTTCACGACACAGTGACTTCACTATGAAATTGTTTCACGACACAGTGACTTCACTATGAAATTGTTTCACGACACAGTGACTTCACTATGAAACTGTTTCACGACACCGTGACTTCACTATGAAACCGTTTCATGACACAGTGACTTCACTATGAAACCGTTTCATGACACAGTGACTTCACTATGAAACTGTTTCATGACACCGTGACTTCACTATGAAACTGTTTCATGACACAGTGACTTCACTATGAAACTGTTTCATGACAGTGGCTTCACTATGAAACTGTTTCACGACACAGTGGCTTCACTATGAAACTGTTTCACGACACAGTGACTTCACTATGAAACTGTTTAACGACACAGTGTCTTCACTATGAAACTGTTTCACGACACAGTGACTTCACTATGAAACTGTTTCACGACACAGTGACTTCACTATGAAATTGTTTCACGACACAGTGACTTCACTATGAAATTGTTTCACGACACAGTGACTTCACTATGAAATTGTTTCACGACACAGTGACTTCACTATGAAATTGTTTCACGACACAGTGACTTCACTATGAAATTGTTTCACGACACAGTGACTTCACTATGAAATTGTTTCACGACACAGTGACTTCACTATGAAACTGTTTCACGACACCGTGACTTCACTATGAAACCGTTTCATGACACAGTGACTTCACTATGAAACCGTTTCATGACACAGTGACTTCACTATGAAACTGTTTCATGACACCGTGACTTCACTATGAAACTGTTTCACGACACAGTGACTTCACTATGAAACTGTTTCATGACACAGTGACTTCACTATGAAACTGTTTCATGACACAGTGACTTTACTATGAAACTGTTTCACGACACAGTGACTTCACTATGAAACTGTTTCACGACACAGTGACTTCACTATGAAACTGTTTCACGACACAGTGACTTCACTATGAAACTGTTTCACGACACAGTGACTTCACTATGAAACTGTTTCACGACACAGTGACTTCACTATGAAACTGTTTCACGACACAGTGACTTCACTATGAAACTGTTTCACGACACAGTGACTTCACTATGAAACTGTTTCACGACACAGTGACTTCACTATGAAACTGTTTCACGACACAGTGACTTCATTATGAAACTGTTTCACGACACAGTGACTTCACTATGAAACTGTTTCACGACACAGTGACTTCACTATGAAACTGTTTCATGACACAGTGACTTCACTTTGAAACTGTTTCATGACACAGTGACTTCACTATGAAACTGTTTCACGACACAGTGACTTCACTATGAAACTGTTTCACGACACAGTGACTTCACTATGAAACTGTTTCACGACACAGTGACTTCACTATGAAACTGTTTCACGACACAGTGACTTCACTATGAAACTGTTTCACGACACAGTGACTTCACTATGAAACTGTTTCACGACACAGTGACTTCACTATGAAACTGTTTCATGACAGTGACTTCACTATGAAACTGTTTCATGACACAGTGGCTTCACTATGAAACTCTTTCATGACACAGTGGCTTCACTGTGAAACTGTTTCATGACACAGTGACTTCACTATGAAACTGTTTCATGACACAGTGACTTCACTATGAAACTGTTTCACGACACAGTGACTTCACTATGAAACTGTTTCACGACACAGTGACTTCACTATGAAACTGTTTCACGACACAGTGACTTCACTATGAAACTGTTTAACGACACAGTGACTTCACTATGAAACTGTTTAACGACACTGACTTCACTATGAAACCGTTTCATGACACAGTGACATCACTATGAAACCGTTTCATGACACAGTGGCTTCACTATGAAACTGTTTCATGACACAGTGACTTCACTATGAAACTGTTTCATGACACAGTGACTTCACTATGAAACTCTTTCATGACACAGTGGCTTCACTATAAAACTGTTTCATGACACAGTGGCTTCACTATAAAACTGTTTCATGACACAGTGGCTTCACTATGAAACTGTTTCACGACACAGTGACTTCACTATGAAACTGTTTCACGACACAGTGACTTCACTATGAAACTGTTTCACGACACAGTGACTTCACTATGAAACTGTTTCACGACACAGTGACTTCACTATGAAACTGTTTCATGACACAGTGACTTCACTTTGAAACTGTTTCATGACACAGTGACTTCACTATGAAACTGTTTCATGACAGTGACTTCACTATGAAACTGTTTCACGACACAGTGACTTCACTATGAAACTGTTTCACGACACAGTGACTTCACTATGAAACTGTTTCACGACACAGTGACTTCACTATGAAACTGTTTCACGACACAGTGACTTCACTATGAAACTGTTTCACGACACAGTGACTTCACTATGAAACTGTTTCACGACACAGCGACTTCACTATGAAACTGTTTCACGACACAGTGACTTCACTATGAAACTGTTTCACGACACAGTGACTTCACTATGAAACTGTTTCACGACACAGTGACTTCACTATGAAACTGTTTCATGACAGTGACTTCACTATGAAACTGTTTCATGACACAGTGGCTTCACTATGAAACTCTTTCATGACACAGTGGCTTCACTATGAAACTGTTTCATGACACAGTGACTTCACTATGAAACTGTTTCATGACACAGTGACTTCACTATGAAACTGTTTCACGACACAGTGACTTCACTATGAAACTGTTTCACGACACAGTGACTTCACTATGAAACTGTTTCACGACACAGTGACTTCACTATGAAACTGTTTAACGACACAGGGACTTCACTATGAAACTGTTTAACGACATTGACTTCACTATGAAACCGTTTCATGACACAGTGACATCACTATGAAACCGTTTCATGACACAGTGGCTTCACTATGAAACTGTTTCATGACACAGTGACTTCACTATGAAACTGTTTCATGACACAGTGACTTCACTATGAAACTCTTTCATGACACAGTGGCTTCACTATAAAACTCTTTCATGACACAGTGGCTTCACTATAAAACTGTTTCATGACACAGTGGCTTCACTATAAAACTGTTTCATGACACAGTGGCTTCACTATGAAACTGTTTCATGACACAGTGGCTTCACTATGAAACTGTTTCATGACACAGTGGCTTCACTATGAAACTGTTTCATGACAGTGACTTCACTATGAAACTGTTTCATGACACATTGACTTCACTATGAAACTGTTTCACGACACATTGACTTCATTATGAAACTGTGTCATGACACAGTGACTTCACTATGAAAATTTAATTACCAAAACTTTTTCATCCTCACAAAAGCAGTTTATAAACTGCTAAACACAACATTGAACAGAAGTAGACAACAACGGCTAAAATAATATTTTATGATTCGAACAAACAGTTGATTATAAAACAATTCAAATTATCTTTAAAGCAAAAGTTAAAAGTGTAAATACAGATTTCGCAGAGTTCAAGCGTAGATTTGAGTTAAGAGATGGATCTAACGTTGTGGTAAAAAGTTTTCAATTTAAAGGTAAAAATATCAGGATATTAAAAATATTATGTGCATTTATATTTTAGAGTTATATTTATAATTGAATTATGTGAAATATATAACGTCATGTATATGTTTGTTTATATATATTATAGCGTAGCTTAAGTTGTCAACCAGGCGGGCATTAATTAGCTTAGCTTTAGCCTTTTTTTACTCAAAATACGATTCTTGTTTTCCGTGTCTGTTGCTCTGAAAAAAGTATTATGATAATCGAACCGTATTTTAGACGCATCATTAGATAAATGTATGAATTCCTATAAACACGTGAAAAAATATGAGAAGAACTTTTGAATGTTTACCAAAAGAAGGAAACTCGTCATGTCTAGACGCCTGGTCTGAGAAAAACATACATTTCCAGTTTGTTATTTCCAGGGTGTCTGAAGAATGTGCTGCAACAATCTCACAGGGGAGGCTGAAGCATTCTGAGACTGGCAGGAATTCTCTTCGTGAATTCCTCAGCCAGGTAACCAGCCGACTGAAAACCCAGTGCAAGTGAAGACTCAGCTGATAATTTACTGATAAAAACTGGGATTTAAACTTCATTTATATGAGCAAAAAAAAACTTTCCTTTTCTATGATTATAGATGCACTTGTGCACCAACTCTTTTCCAACTTAGCCGTCTAGTTGTGTTGCTTAGCAACCAAACAATGGTGCCAATGAGATCTGCAACAAACTGTTTCAATGGTGCATTATCTGGGTAAAGAGGGTTGGATCTGCTAAAAATGTGAAACCAAACTAACAAATACACAAAAAACATTTAACGTATATTAATGATGTATAGGCTTTTTTTTACATGTCATTGCACAAATATTGTTTGTTGTTTGAAGTAGTTTATTCAAGTGTTACTTCATTAAAAGAGACTTGACATGATGCTAAAAACTACTGATGCTAACGAGGTATCATGATACAGTAACTTCATTTTGAAAGGCCACTAGGTGGCGCTCTTCTTTGAAAATTATGTCAGTTTCCATTGAATTAGTAGATGAGATACAACAAAAAGTATGATACGAAAAGTATCATGAAGACAAATATATCATACATGAAGACACTGTATTATGACACCTCGTCGACTGTTTCATGAAGCCTCATCAACACATCACTACCAAGTCATCATGAATTTGTGTGTTCAATACACACTACTAGAGTTGTGTTTATGAGGCCTCATGAAACAGTTTCATAGTGAAGCCATTGTGTCCTGAAACAGTTTCCTAGTGAAGTCACTGTGTCATGAGACAGTTTCATAGTGACGCCACTGTGTCCTGAAACAGTTTCATAGTGAAGTCTCTGTGTCATGAGACAGTTTCATAGTGAAGTCACTGTGTCATGAGACAGTTTCATAGTGAAGTCACTGTGTCCTGAAACAGTTTCATAGTGAAGCCACTGTGTCATGAAACAGTTTCATAGTGAAGTCACTGTGTCATGAGACAGTTTCATAGTGAAGTCACTGTGTCATGAGACAGTTTCATAGTGAAGTCACTGTGTCCTGAAACAGTTTCATAGTGAAGCCACTGTGTCATGAAACAGTTTCATAGTGAAGCCACTGTGTCATGAGACAGTTTCATAGTGAAGTCACTGTGTCATGAGACAGTTTCATAGTGAAGTCACTGTGTCCTGAAACAGTTTCATAGTGACGCCACTGTGTCCTGAAACAGTTTCATAGTGAAGCCACTGTGTCATGAAACAGTTTCATAGTGAAGTCACTGTGTCATGAGACAGTTTCATAGTGAAGTCACTGTGTCCTGAAACAGTTTCATAGTGAAGCCACTGTGTCATGAAACAATGTCTTCGTCGATGTCGACAAGTCTACCTAAGTCTAACTTAGTCTAACTTTGAAAATGTTGCCAAGTTTCATTCAGAGAGGGACATCTAGTGGCCTTTTAAAATTAAGACGCAGTTTCATGACACAGTGGCTTGACCTCCAAACTGTTTCATGAGACCTCATCGACGCATCTCTATATACTTCCCTTGAATCAACGAAGAAAATACATCATTAAGTCTTAAGTACGAATGTTTTTGTGCATATCTTAATAGAAGTAATTCAAGTAAAGTTCCACTAATGATGCTGGTTTCAACTCGGATAACTGCACCTCGTACTCTTGAGTTCACCAAATGAATGAATCATATTTATCCGACTCCACTTCTCTTCCATATTCCGACGGCAGAAAGCCGATAAGTGAGTCCACCGGCTCATCTCCCGGGTTTATTTACATCACACTCTGTTACCTCTGACAGCAACAGTTGTGGGTAAACATTGTCGGCTCTTCCACCATTTCTGCGCTTATAATTATACGTTTCAATTCTTGGACAGAAGTAACAACTCAGCACTCCTGGCTTCTCAGGAAACTGCCGTCTTTGTCAGAGGAAACATGAAAGTGAAGATGAGTATGGACACCAGTTCAAACTTTTCATATTGAATATTATATTCTAAAGTTTCCTAAGAGGCCACATTTTATACAGTGAATCCTGTCAGAAGCCATAAAGAAAAAATAAGGGAGTCAAAATGAAGAATACAATGGGGAAAAAACTATTGAAATCAGCTAAATATGTGTATCACTACTATTTGGTGGCGATGGGTTAATGAAGCTTCATAAAAACAGTGTCCTAAAGGTGGCGCCATTAGTAGAATTACTGTTTAAATGAAGCTTCATGAAGCCCATCAATACCACTGTATGTCAGTAGGACTATTGTGAGCTTTTATTTTAAAGGTTTTTAAAAAGAAAAAGAAATACACATGAGAAAGCACCCCCTAGTTGGCTCTGAAAAAGGTAACTGCTTCATGAAGCTTCATCAACGTGTCACTAGTATTTAGCTAATATAAAGCTTCATTTAGCCACCGATAGATGACGGGGTTTAAGGATTAACTTGACTTTCAAATGGGTTAACGAAGCTTTATGAGGAACATTTAATTGTATTTGCGTTTCTTTTTAATCAATTTTTTTTAAATGTTTCTTTAATATTTTTCATACAAAAAGGAAGTAAAATGGAAGTAAAAATGTTAATTGTTTTATCCTAAACATCCTAACTTCAACTATTTGAGCGTAATAATGTTGTTATTTTAATTGTTTACACAAAACTATATTTCTTCATTAGTCAACGAATAAAGGCTTTATGGTTATGTTGAGTCTCCAACAAAGATAATTTCCTGAAATCATTTGAAGGGAGAAATATGACATCAAAGTGCTGCCAGGTTGCGGGTTCAGTGCCCTGGTAAAAGGGCACGTTGGCGCCGGTCTAAAGGTTGACTGGATCAACTCCAGAATCTTTCTGGGCTGAAACAGTGCGAGAACTTCTGACCCTCGTGGCTCCTGCCAATTCACATCAAAACATAGCGGGAGGATCATTTTTAAAGGTTCAGAAACTTTTCATCTGAAAGTTCAACTTAATATTTTCCCTGTCAGGGTCTCGGCGAGAGTAAATAAACGAGTGCACCTCGATAACATCACGTTCATCTAGACTCTGTATTAAGAAAATTCCAAAGTCACCTTTATTTGATATATTTCCAACACAAATAGACATTTTATTCAATTATTTTAGTCGACTAAAAATCATCTGACTTGCATTCATGAATGAAGGCACATCCAAAGTGTGGCAAATTCTTAAATACAGATTGATTATTTTTGTCTGTACAAATTCATTAATGTGTGTTGAACTGGTCGAGGATATCGTAGATTTTATGTTGTCCTTCTGAATAAATTGACTCTTGGAATGATTTTACTTTCCTCTCGTTTCCCTGTATTTAATGCTGCCCTCAAAGTTCATATCGACCTGGCCAAATATACAACTTTAATATTTTTAATTTTTCTACAATGATTATCCGATAGCTAAATACACTGAACCCTCATCCTGGTGTGTATCAAAAGATTAATTAAACTTTTTAAAAATTCCATGCACTGGATCAAACAGTGGTAATTATGAATAACGTTAAAAACTCAAGGTGCTTTAAAGGTAGGTTCGATCCTTCTATTCTATTGTACCATCGCAAACTAATTAATAAAAAAACTAATAAATAATTTCCTTTTAATGACATATGTCATAGTGATGGACTGATGAAGCTTCCTAAAGCCTGCTTTAATCTGTCCGTGCTTTAATCTATTGCCTTTAACAACTATTCTATTGAAACCTCACATAATTTTAAAACTCAGAGCGCCACCTACTGACCTCTGAAAAATAAGACACTGTTTCATGAAGCTTCGTGATGCAGTGTCTTTATATTCATGGTCCATAAGATGTCACTTTCTGCTCTATAACCTGATGTTAGAATAACTATTCTACTAAAACCTCACATCCTGTTTGAACTGAGAGCGCCACCTACTGACCTACCTTAAATAATTTGATGCTGTTTCATGAAGCTTCATGATGCAGTGTTATTATTTTCAGAGTCCAAAGGATGTCACTTTCTGCTCTATAACGTACTGTTTGAACAACTATTCAACTAAAACATCACATCATTTTTAAAACTGAGAGCGCCACCTACTGACCTCTGAAAAATAAGACACTGTTTCATGATGCAGTGTCTTTATATTCATGGTCCATTAGATGTCCTTTTTTTGCTATAAAACCTGATGTTAGAATAACTATTCTACTAAAACCTCACATCCTGTTTGAACTAAGAGCGCCACCTACTGACCTTAAACATGTGATGCTTTTTCATGAAGCTTCATGATGCAGTGTCTTTATATATTTATAGTCCACTAGATGTCACTTTCTGCTATATAACCTGATTTTAGAATAACTATTCTAATAAAACCTCACATCCTATTTGAACTGAGAGCGCCACCTACTGACCTTACAAATGTGATGCTGTTTCATGAAGCTTCATGATGCAGTGTCTTTATATATTTATAGTCCACTAGATGTCACTTTCTGCTATATAACCTGATTTTAGAATAACTATTCTAATAAAATCTCACATCCTATTTGAACTGAGAGCGCCACCTACTGACCTTACAAATATGATGCTGTTTCATGAAGCTTCATGATGCAGTGTCTTTATATATTTATAGTCCACTAGAGGTCATCTCTGCTCTATAATCTACTATTGGAACAACTATTCTATTGAAACGTTACATTATTTTTAAACTGAGTGCATCACCAACTGACATCTTAAAAAATAAGACACTGTTTCATGAAGCTTCATGATGGAGTATCTTTATATTCATGGTCCATAAGATGTCAGTTTCTGCTCTATAATCTACAGTTTGACTATTAAACTAAAACTTCACATCATTTTTAAACTGAGAGCGCCACCTACTTACCTTAAACATTTGATGCTGTTTCATGAAGCTTCGTGATACAATGTCATTACTTTTGTAATCCACTAGATGTCACTTTCTGTTCATGTTGGAACAACCAACCTGCTGGAAGCTCACATGTTTGAGCTTGATTGCTAAAACAAATCCAGAGAGAGAGGAAGGACAGAAGACGGTGTTGAATCAGGTCAAGGACCATCGAGGAACATAAAGGTATCACTTCACACATGCATTTCCTTTCTGGCTCAGTTTCACATGATGGTCATTGCTTTGAGCCTGAAAACCAGAAGGAGGAAAAAAACGATGTTCTGAGTACTTTATTCTCAAAAAGCAATGATACAAACGCGGCAGCAATCAATGTACACAGTCTGTTTTCAGAGTGTTTTCTCTTCTTATTATCAAGCGGCGTCCAAACACTTGCAGGTACAAATATGCCTGATTGAAAGCATTTGCAATGTGACCTTGAGCTTGACAGAGTCAATATGAAACCAGCAGTTTTTCTCTCTTGGTGAGTCTCACAAGTGAAGCCCAGAGGAATATATCACACACCACTGTCAAACCCATCACACACACACACACACACACACACACACACACACACACACGCGTGGAGAACAAACGGCGCACAAACTAAGCTAATTTCATGGCAGAGCAGAGGCCCATCTGCGTGGTGCAGGCGTCGGCTGCTGTGCTGGATAGAAAAAGGTGCGGCGCCGATACACTCACATTGTGCTTCATTGAAGAAAGGATTGATTATGTTCACTTGGATTGGTGTGTAACTTCTTGCTCGAGTGGGTGTAGTCGTCTGATGGGGCCGCCAGACACTTTATGAGCAGGATCGTACTGCAGGAGGTTCCATCACAAGTTCACCGCCTTAGTAAGAGGTCTTCATGGATCAATGTTGCGGCGAAAAACATCCTAAATATAGTTTAATCTGATTAAAAAAACAGTGATGGAAGTCAGCATTATTAACGTTCGAATAGTCATCAGGACTGGGACCTACAACAACGGGACTAATACACGACCAGACGTGATGAAACTGGTTAAAGGGAGGAAAAGATTCGACCTAGTTTGTGTCTAAACTGACATTATATGCTGAGGTCTGTGTGTCTTGTCCTACTTTCTACGGAATTCTTGTTCTGGTCACAAGCTTAAGTGTTTACTTAAGATTATTCTCCCTCATTTAATTCTAGTTTGAACATTTTTAATACTTAATGTTTGTATTTAAATAATTAATAATTAATAGACTTTACTTCCTGTTTTGTACTTTCCTCCCACACACCGATGCTAGGATCGTTACAGCCGATCGTCTCATTAAACCCTGGTACGAACTGTTCTCTGCTGGAATACTTTGGCTTTTACTGGTTCCCTGGATTTGTGTTTAAATCTGCTTTGACCACAATGTTTTTTTCCTTCTATCTATCTGTCCATTTTTGGATGCTTCCTTCGTGAATATCTTTTGTTTACTTCCTGAAAATGTTTTTAATTGACTTTATGCTGTGTTTTGTACACATGTATCTTGTCCATTTTCCTTCATCCTCTTGTCTTGTTGGTCCCTTGTTTTAACAATCATAACAAGTTTAACTACAAAACGACAAAAAAAACAAAAGAAAACCTGGTGCTTGAGTTAGCCACTTTGTTAGCAGCTTTTTGTAACATTTTGATATATTTATGTTATACATTTTTCTATTTTCTGTAATAATCTGCTTATTTTTTAAAAATTAAGACTGAGTTGAACCCTCTAGCTATTATTTCAACTAGTAATGGGCTGATGAGGTCTCATGAACCAGTCTCAGTGATGCCACTGTGTCATGAAACAGTGTCTTATTTTTTTGGGCCACTAGATGTCAGTCTCTTCTTTAAAATATTTGGCTCTGATCTACTAAGTCAATGAAACTTGGCATCATTTTCAAAGTTAGACTGACATCTAGTGGCCTTTTAAAGGTAAGACACTGTTTCATGACACAGTGGCTTCACTATGAAACTGTTTCATGACACAGTGGCTTCACTATGAAACTGTTTCATGACACAGTGGCTTCACTATGAAACTTTACTTTTGTTTCACTTTACATCTTTATAACATTGCTGTTCAAACACCAGGGGGAGCCAGAAACACCATTTTAGATCTTAAACTTAACTTTTATTATTTAACTTCTGTGTCTCCTCATGTTTTACCCTTAATGAAATGAGTTTTTTCTCTCCTCATTGTATTTGCTCTCATTAGCGTCTCAAAAAGATCCATACGAATGGACAATTTTTTCATTTTTTAAATATTATTTTAAACAAAAACCAACAGAACTAGCTAACTCCACAAACTTTTCCTTTGTTCGGCATGATTGTGTCGTTCTTCAGAGTTTAGAGTCTAGAGTGAAAAGTTTTCGCACGTCATGCCGCTTTATTTTGTGTTGGAATTTCAGCTTCTCCTAGAGGAGTGCAAGGGTACTACATTGTTTTCCCTCATTTACTGCAGATTTTCCTTAAAATAACTTGGTTTCAAAGCAGCATTAACATTTAGGGTCAAGATTCTTCAGATAGCAGAAAATTATGCTGTTGTCTCGATGTCGACTTAAAAAGGAAAATCTTTCCACATGGGCAAATATTCAAATAACAAAAATTCTTACCAAGGATTCATTTTTTCTTTGAAGTACATTTGAAGGAAATAAAAGAGGGTTTTGCTGAAAAGACGATTACTTTTTCGAGTCAGAACGTCCTGAAGTCTGTCTGCCCACTCACTCCTCTATTCTCGGAAAACTCAAAAAAAAAATCCATCAAAGACTTCAGTTTGTATTCTTTCTTCTTTGTGTTTACTTTTGCACTCAAACTTACTTTCTTTTCCCCACAAAAGTTCTCCACAAGTCATTATCAGATTCTGTTTATTGCTCAAAAAAAAATGTTCAGTGTCATTTTAAGTATGAGACCTAAAGTCAAAGAAGTGTCGTCGTTTTTGAATCTTGAATTTGAAGGATAAAGTGAATTGTTTGGTTAATAATTTTTTGGGGAACAAAATTATCCATCCTGTCATTTTATTTCTTCAAAATACGTTAACTTTTGAGCATGAACGCTGGCGTTTTTAAGATCAAATGTTGATTCTCGTTCCTGGAATTGAAGGTTAAACAACTTCTTGTGATTTTGCATGAACTTTGCAAAAGTTGCTGGTACAATTTCCCGGATATGCCGGAGCATCAACTGAACCTCACATCTTAGCTCAAGGTGGTTTGAATTCCCAGCAACAGGAAGTTTAAATTCACAGCAACGGGTTATAAACGGAAAACTTTAGAAAAATCATAATGTCGGCTTGTGACCCAGGGGTGTGAAAGTCATGTACAAATAATAATAATTATCATTAATTACTGTGTTTCCACTTATTTGACTCTCAGTGGTCCAGCTGTGAAGGATTGAGTACGGACTCCATACCTTTCCTGTCCTCTGAATAGAAGATAAAACATGACAATTAACAGTAATAATCCAGATTTGGACTTTATTTATATACACTTTCTCTGGGGTTTTTCGCAACTTCGCAACATTTCGGTTCCTGTATTTTCATAGTCACACAACTTTATTTCCCTAAAAATTAAACCGATATGTGGGTTACACAATAATATGAAGACAAAAATATCTTATGTGTTTCAAAAATAAAGCAATGAGACAATAACATTCTTTTTTTAAGTAAATGATTATAAAAAAACTGATGGGAATTTGATTCTCCCTGTTTAAGAAAGTTTGTTAAATATTAAAATGTGTTTTCTGTGCGACGATGAGTGCTGAGAGACACTGCTTCAACCCTTTTGTTCCCTCTGACCCCAAGGTCCGAAAACAAATGTGTCTGTGGTATCCCTTGTGTTCTCAATGGGTCAAGGTGAACACGTTTGTTTTCGGACCTTCGGGTCACCTTGACCCTGAGGTAACACGAGGGTTAAGAGCGGTAAAGGCAGCCATGTTTAAAATGAAGATACATCTATTAAACAAGTTTTGAATGAAGTGAAAAATAATCATGTTTTTTTAACATAAGACACAGTTTACAGGTCACTTAAAAGGGCATCTAATGTGAAAACCCAACTCTCCTGAAAAGTTCTCTCCCGTCTGAAATCTCGCCAAACGAGATCACAGTTTAAATAAACATTCTGACATCACACTGGTGCAGGTGTCCTACGCTAGAAGCCCTAAATCAGTTAAGTACCTACACGTTTATCGTGAAACAAAATAAATATTTATGTAAACATGGTGAGAGTTACTTCTGCCTTTAGGTGTTTTTGTAATGTGTACATTAAGCAGCAAACCTTATTTTTATTATTAGTTTTTAATGTACAAAACGGGAGTTTTAGGGGTGAGTTTGAAATTTACGAGAGTCCTTGAATGTAACTTGTGTTTTGTGACCAGTCAGTGCAGAGTGGGCGTAGTTAAAGCGTATTTTCTAATGTAAATATCTTTATTAAATGACAGTTTTGTGCAAAAAGAAACATACTGATGAGTATAATAGAGGTCCTAGAACAATTTAATAGACACTTGAATCTGCACATTAGGTGCCCTTTAAGTTACTCGCCATATTCTATGAAGTATATTTTGATTTGATTTTTATTGTTGTAAAACTACAAATAGACATAGAAAGGGGTCTTTTTATTTCACTTTAAATGCAACATATCGAGTAATTTCTGGAACGTTTTCCTGAAGAATCTAAAACTAATCATTAGCATTAGCATTAGCATTAAACATACTGTTTATCAATCACCTTCTTTGATCCCTTTATTAATCCACAGACGGTGGGATGCTCACCTCAGCGTGTTTCAATGAACATCCTCGACTCTGAGAAAAATAATCAATTCCATGAACGTAGAGCTCAACGTTTACAATGTATCGTGTCTTCTGCTACGAGCGCGGAATCCTCCGATGTGTTGTTAAATATATTTTTTTAAGCGTGATCTTCTCTCTCTCTCCGGCGTCACGGCGCTCCCAACTTTCTCACTCATCGTTGGCCCAACGACCCATTTTCCTCACAGGCATCATTAAAGTTTCACATAATCTTAATAAATCGTGAGACATAATAGAGGGATGAGGAGTCTGAGTGGAGAAATGGAGCATTAAACTACACAAGCGTCTGCAGAGAATACTCGCGCTGAAGAGAAGCCTCGTCTACAGGCTCCGCATAGTCAATGGAGGAATAGATTTCTATCGCTGACTTTATCCTTATTTTGCCGTCTGCTTTTGTGCCATTTTGATTGAAGGTAGCATAGATTCGGGGCTGCAGAGTAAAAAAAAAAAAAAACACTGCCGATACTTCTTCTCACTGCTTTTGGGAAGAAAGATGAGTTTTAATCAACATCCTGGCAGCCGCGGCGAGGCCGTCTTTTCCTCTTCCTTAAGTGCTTTTATCCATTCGTCAACATATTCTTTCCTGCTCGCTGAAATCTTCTCACAAAGTTACACACGGGAGGTAAAAGAAAAGAATAACATCCTGCCAGGACACATCTATCCAATTCTGCCAGTTTAAAAAAAGAAAAGAAAAGTGGGCTGAAGATACAAAGAGGGCGTCCAGTGAAGGAAAAATGTATTTTGGAGAGTAAAAGAAAATTTCTACTTTTACTACTGGTTTGGTTTTCAGATATAAAACATTAGCTCTCTGGCAGAATATGAGAGCGTCAAACCGACAAATGTCTTCCATTTAAAAAAAAAAAGAGGGAAAGAAATGTTTGCTGGCAGTTCGACAAAGCAAAACTGAAATAACTTGAAAGAATTGTTTTATTATATAAAGAAACATCCACATATATACATATATATGTGTATATATATGTATATGTGTATATGTATATGTGTATATATATATGTATGTGTATACATGTATGTATGTATGTATGTATATATAGATATATAGATATGTGTATATATATATAGATATGTGTATATATATATGTGTATATATATATAGATATGTATGTGTATATATATATATATATATGTATATATATATATATATGTCACAGTACAGATCAAAATCCAGTAGGATCTGGAATCCTACTAGTGGAGATTGGAATTCTAAGCTGTACTAGTACAGTAGTAGTTGCAAAATACTACTGAATTGGGATCTAAATATTGGAATTCCAGTCTGTCCTAGGATGAATGGTAATTCTACCAGGACAATCTCCAATTCTAATAGGAGAAATTTGATTACATCTAAGGCTATTCTAGGTGAATGACTTCATATTTTAGATAATCCTTCTATCAATACACATTGTAACCATGGGGACAGCCGTCTGGTCCGGGTCATAGACCTTATTCATTTGGACCATTGTGGATTGTCCCATGATAGATCGGAATCAACATTTGTCATAGGACAATTGGCAATTAAAATACCGTCAATCGCGATCTGTCCTAGGATGAACTCAAATTTATTTCCATGGGATGGTGTTGAGATGCAGAGGAAACAACAGTATTCTTACAAACCATGATTTTATTCAGAATTTACACATAGAGACTAAAACTCTATAGCTAAGCTTCAAAATCTCTAACAATACAATTAAGAATGATCATTTTTCTAACACTTCAATTTACAGATTGGAATTCCGATCTGTACTAGTAAGTAAGTAAGTGATTTGTATTTATATAGCGCTTTTCCAGATCAGGGTCACAAAGCGCTTAAACAATCAAAACAATACTCAATTACTACTTAACTAGTAGGATTACAGATCCTACTGGATCCTTCCAATCTGTTCTGTGACATATGTCTATATGGTATATATTATATTGCCTTTCGGTCACAGCACCTAGTCTGGTTCTGGCTGAGCTTTCTGCCTGTTAAAATGAGGTTTTACTCACCTCCGTCAGTCATTGTAATTGTATGAAACCTGACTTGTTAGTGTTATCTAAACTGTAAAGTGTCTTGATAAATTCACACTTAAAGATAAAAATAAATTGAATTCAAAAAAATAAAAAACACATTTTGATTTCTTCGAATAAATGATTCACAGATTATCTTCGATGAATCCACTTTTTGGTTGGACGGCTTCTTATTTCTTTAGTTAATTTTAGAGCGAGAAAACAGTTGGGTTTGACATGAAAGTATCTTTTTCAACATGATACTTGTGCGAGCACAACAGTGAGCATCATTGCTTTTTTGACACGGATATTTGTTTCCTGTCAATACCCCACAGTTCTCGCTGATGGATTTTCAAATACCTGTGTTGCTGCCAAACAAAAGGAAGCCGTGGTCCTGGAATGGGATAAAGAAATGTCTCATATATTCTCTGACGTGGTTGAAATCTTTAAATGCAGGGATGAGCTACAGAGCAGGACGTCCAAGACGTAACTCGGTTAGATCTGGGAGACAAACTCAATCACACAAGAGGTCAAAATCTTTGAGAATTCTTGGTCATGGGCCAATTTTAAATGTATTTAACTTTTAAAAGGGAGTGTAAAACCCGTTCCTTTCAACCTCATACTAGTTTTTAAGTCATTATGTCAACCTTAGCATTAATCTACTTTTATCTTGAGCCAACCATCTAATGGTCAACACAAAATGACTTGTCAGGTCGAGCTAGACCCGTTTGATTGAGTGAAGTATTTGTCTTATCCTTCTCCATCCTAACTTCTTCACGAGTGTCTTGAAGGTCAACTATTGTGATACTCCAACACTCCTGACTCACATGTTTCAAACGTTCAAAGTCTTCTCCTCTTAGTTACTACTTTAGATTAAAATCTGGGCGAACAAGAGGTTACGGGAGTCCATTAAGACGTAATAATGGCTTCACCTCCCTTCAAGCCAGCTGTAATAACGCTCCGCTTTGTTTATACAACGAGTCCCTTGGAGGTGGAGACTTCCAGGATTGATGACTCACAATACAAAATCACACATTGTGATGATACAATAGAGTCCAACATCACTTTAAGACTTAAATGAACAGATTAGTCTTTGTTTGAAAGTGATGCCTGGTTTAGAGGTCAAAATAAAGACACCGTATCATGATACCTCATCAGGTGTTTCATGAAGCCTCATCAACACATCACTCATGTCAATGTTGATGTTTTGAGGGGCAACAATTAAAAGTGAAAGAGTGAGTCACGTATCAAATAAAGCTCAATATAATTAAGTTATTTAAGTATTTTATTTATTTAAAAATCTAAAACAATGCACTTTTTTTCAAAATATGTTTTAAAATGTACTTAAATATATTTGAGGGTCAATAAATACACACAAAAATGACAAAAGCCGTGGAAAAAAGTCCATAAAACATTAACCCGATTGTGATATTTATAGACTAGTAATGACTAATAGAAATCTATGCAAAATAAAACAGTTTGTTTCTACATGACATTTGACCTCTTGAAGATTAATAATATGTGTTTAAACTCGGGATTATGTGAACATCCATAACAATAACATCTTCAATGATGTCTGCGAAATACACGCCCGGTTCTCTGGGGCCGGAGGAAGAAGTTGAGCCCACCAAAGTAAATTCCTGATGTCATGTGTGAGCCGGGAGCCATAAATCCGAGGAGGCAGGCGAGGGCGAGAAAGCGAGGAGCCAGGAGTTAATTTGTGGCCTAAATATGGGGCATTTTTCCTGGACGCTCGTAAACTAACATGCCGGTCTGGCACACTGATCCAGGCACTGGCGAGTTTGTGCTCCTTTGCAAGCTGAACACTTGACATGGTCTTCAATCATCGCCCGGAAAAAGGACTATCATTTACCCCTCGTGACCCCGTGGGAGTCTGGAGGAAGGAAGATGTGAAGGAGGGATCACACGGAATATTGTGACTTTTTTCTCGCTCACCTTAGCTTTGTTTTTTCTCAGAGTATGAGAGCATGAAGGATGTGAAGCTCACTGACGGGTTCTTCTCAAGTCTCTCATGTTCACCACAGTGTTTCAGGTCAAGTTCTGGCAACACCGGGTCGACCCGACACGACCAAAACATAAGTTACACTTGGCAGAAGTGCATTTTTTTTTCTGTTTAGCCCATTTTTTCAGCAAAAATTGGGATTTCTGATGAAAAATCTGGCTTATGAAGAAGAAAATAGTAATGCTGCATGTAACAAATAATCAACACTGAGACAATGGAGACGGCAGCGTAAAGAACTTATTCAAACAAAAGAATATGGAATCGAAGCAGATCATTCGAACTTGAATTGTTTTTTCCTTATCCTGATGTTTTACTGCTGTTTTACCACAAGCAGTTTCCAGAAAAAAACTAATTATTTAATAATCATAAAAAATATTTACTATAACTGTGGCTTATAAACTATATCCGATAAATGTATAAAATATTAATGGTTTGATGACGCTTCATGAAACAGTAGATGAAGTATCCTGATATCTGGTGGTCTTTCAAAATGAAGACACTGTATCATGATACCTCATCAGCTGTTTCACAAAGCCTCATCAACACATTGTTAGTATAAAATATGTTATTTTTTTTTAATTTACACGGTGATCTATAGGATGTTGCGGTAAACAGAAAAAAAAATCTGTATGAAAACAGCATGAAGGCCACGTGTTTCTGTGCACCTGGAGCTAGATTAGTTTAGTTATATTACATTACATTACATTAGATTACATTCAATTTACTTAATTAATCCCTCTGGAGAAAAAAACTTAAATTTCCAGTTCACAGCAGACAATTGAAGGTACAGCAAGTTTCCTAAAAACAAGAACAAAGTGCAAATAAAAGGAGAAAAGTGCAAAGAGATATGTTCTTTGTCTTTATCTTCAGACTTAGATTGTGTAATTGTGTTCTTTCTCTTTATTTCTCTTCTTCTTATTTTATTTTGATTTATTTTTGATTTTTTATAAAAAAAATGCTGTATGTTTTGGCTATTGGAAAAAAAATTAAAAAAAATCAATACAAATAAAATAGATCAATAAAGTTTTACCTTACCTTAAATACAAGGAGCATAGATCAAAGGAAATAACGCAAACAACCTAAAACATTGACATTATTCCTTCATGCTGCTCCTGACTCAAATATTAGGCCAATGCTTGATTCAGCGTCACTCAGGTGTCGCTCTCTGCTTTATTATATGAGGCTCTGATCTACGGATTCAATGAAACCTTGCATCATTTTTAACTGAGAGTGCCATCTAGTGGTCTTCCAAAATGAAGACACAGAATCCTGATACCTCATCAACTGTTTCATGAAGCCTCATCAACCCAGCACTAGGGGTCTGTGATTAAAGTAAACCAAAGTGATTCATGGTTCTATAGAAACAATATTTGTTTATGTTTTTCAACTGCAGAGACTCTGGAGACTTGAGTAATGTGACGCGTCCATGGCAGGTATAATATATATTATCCAAACGTTGCTGAAGGTCCAAGGACGTTGAGGGAAAAGCGAGCGAGAGCCAAAAGATCCCCCGACATGTGGCACTAATGAATGCAGGCTGGACCCGGGATGGAGCTGCTGTTTGTACTAGAAATGCAAACATCCTTCACGGATGTTCTTCTCCGGCGCGGACACACGCCTGGCTTTGGTCAGCGATATTACCATGAAGTCACATGATGTGGATTTATAGTCATGTGCCACTCTGAAGCCCATCCCTTCACGGATCAATGCATTAAACTCTCATCTTTGAATACCAAACAGGGCTCGGCCCCCACAGCAACATTCTGCTTAACAGATTGCCCCTGCACCCCCCTCGACTCTCCCCCGAGAAGCAAAGAGTTGCTATTTAATAGAAGCCACAGCCGTCGTCTCCTGCTTCGGCATGCTGCAGCTCGCTCAGGAGGCGCCCCCGCATGCAAAATTTATGACTGCAGCGCAACATGGAAGCGAGAAGATTCCGTCTGAGCGAGCAGATATAGGTTTTCAAATCCCACAGTCCTCCACCCCGAGACGCTCCTCGGCTGTGCCGCGGCGGCAGGAAGACGTTGTGGAAACGGGAGGAAGAAGATTAAAGTGTTCCCGCCTAGCATCTAGCGTCTATTTTCATCCGGCTCTTCAGAGTGTTCGACTTTTCTGTCTTATTACAGTTGGAAGCGACAGACTCCCGAGAACAAGCGGCCGTGTCACTTCCTCTTATTTACCCCTGAGACTCCCGGAACCTGGTGAAGGTGGATCTTTTGTGTTCACTACGAAAACAGCGTCTCCTCCAGGATCAGCTCAGAGAGGAATATTAAAATGTTCCCGGCTGCTAATATTTGAGTAATATTCCAACCATAATTGAGAATAATTGGTCGAACACGATCAGAGATGCAGCGCTTACAGCGCTGTTGTGAAGTAGATCCAGAGTTTTTACCCCTTTTTTTGCTACAGTTTGTTTTTTATTCTAAATCTGTGTCAAATAAAACTTATAACTTATATTAACTCTTCCAATACTTAAAAATCAAACACCGTCTTATGAAAATACATCATCGGAACAAATGTTCAACCATTTTTTAATAAACATGTTATAAAGTATTCAAATAATATTTTTGAATAACTAAATTCAATACTTTCTATATTGAAAGGTTGTTTTGGTTTTGTCTTAAATAATATATTTATTTAATTCTAGCAAACACTCTTGGTGAAACATCATCAGTGTATCCTGGGTCCATAGGGTGTTTCGGGTCTCACAACAGACCCCACTGCCCATGTGACCCAGCCAGGGTTGATCAGACCTCGGCTTGTGTCTAAGTAGCTTGTGTAGTCCACGGATCCCCCCGCTTGATCCAAAGCCATCTTAACGCCTTTTCAGCTGGTTTGCTGATGTCTCTGAGGGCGTTCCTGTTCTGCAGTCCCTTCACTCCCAACATCTTGAGTGCCCTGATGAGAGACTGGCCCAAAAACCCTCTGCATCAGACCTCGATTGGGTTGCATCGAGACCTCCATACCCTGCTTCAGCATTCACCTGCCAGCTCCTCATACTTGGCCCTCTTCCTCTCGAAGGCCTCCTCCATCCGGTCTTCCCAGAGGACAGTAAGCTCTTGCCTCGTTGTTTCAGACACCAGGACTATGTCTGGCCTGAGTGTGGTCACCCAGATGTTCTCTGGGAACTTAAGGCCTTCTCCCTGGGTCAACCTTCAGCTGCCAGACCAGAGCTGTTGCCAGCAGCCCCCCTGCTTTACTCCGGCGCTGCTGTTGCTTCTCCACCGCTCTAACAAAGGCGATGGACTGCCTTGTTGGTTGTTGGTGTTTTCTGGTGGATCGATCCCTGTTCTGATGACCTCTGCAATGACCTGCAGCACTTGGACATGGCGCCAGTGGTAACGCCCGTGTCCAGCAGCTCAAGATGTGCTCCAGCGATCCAGCCTTCTTGCAGTCTTGGCTTAACCCCAGCGGAAGAGATTGGACGGGCTTTGGAGTACATCATACACCGACTGTGTGAGGAACTTCATCCGGTGTGGCTCAGATCCCCATAGCTCTGTTCACGAGATGTTCCGGTCAGTTGTCTCTTCCCATCGGATCCATGCGCCCTGCTGCCAAGTCCCTACTGTCCAACTGCAGCGGGCTTCCTCCACCCCTGCTCGGACCTCCTCCTGGATCCGAGTTGCCTTTTCTTTCCCTGGGACTTGTTGTAGTGAGGTCTTAGATTGCTCCTGCCCATCCGGATGCAACTGCTCCCACCAGCTTCTTGTGTCACAATCGTGCCTCATAGCCTTCCACTTCCTGCCGGTTCTCACTTCTACGCCTGCTGAGGAGACCCTGTTGTTGCTTGAGTCCCTACACAGCAGCACCTCTCCAGCTCAGGTAACCATAAACGACTCCGTCAGATTACTGAAGGGCATTTTTGGCTTGTTGTTCCTCCCCTACAAGGCAGCGCTGCTGAGGAAATTAATTAATTAATTTATTCCCAAAAATAATTAAAGTCATAAACATATAACATTTGAAATTTGAAATGTTTCAATTAGATATTGAATATACTTTCATTCTGTTTTGACTTTTTAATTCATGTTTTAAATAAAGTAATGTGTCCATTTAAACAAGACTTTATGTGAAAAATGCAGGTTGATGAAAACAAAACTTGAGAGAAAATGAATGAATTATTATATGTTATAAAGTAGAAGCAACAACAAACCTCCGTTGTTTCAATACATTTCATTCATACACGTACAAAAGTTTATCATTTCATTACAATGTTAGACCCATTTTCTTTTCACCTCCGTCTTGCGTCTTCACTTCCCGAGACACTTTTGCTCATTACTCTGCTTTCTAAAATGTCATTGGCTCCTTCTTTCATTACCATTTTCGGGCGGACGAGACGACGTGGGTGGATGAGCAGGTAATGGCCGTCCAGAGTTTGTGTTTATATAAGTTCTGCAAACATTTCCTCATAATGTGTTTTTCAAGGGCAAGAATATACAGTGCAGGATGTAAAGGGAAATGTGTGGCTTTTTTTAAACTATTCATTTGAGAAGCTGAATTCAAATAAAAGGTAATTACCAGGGTTTAGAGCCATTAACTTTTTGCACACACATTGAACCATATAGAGTTATACAGTGAGAAGAAGACGATGGTTTCATTTTCTTTTAAAAGTTCATTTGACGGTTTGAAAAGGAAATAGTTGCTGCAACTTGGCATCAAAGATTCTACGCTGAGACAATGGAGACGGCAGCGTAAGGAATTTAATCAAGCAGATTGAAAGGATGATGTTATTTCCATTCTACATTTGCCATCCCTTGCACTTTTTATTTTAACTTTGTTCTTGTTTTTATAAAATTTTTGTCGGCTGTGAACTGAAAAAACAATTTTCTGAAGGAGATCTCCAGAGGGATTATAAAGTGTATCTGTCTGTCTGTCTGTCTGTCTGTCTGTCTGTCTGTCTGTCTGTCTGTTTGTCCGTCTAAAAAAAACCTCTAAACTTAGGAAAATGATGACACAACACGATCTGGATCTTATAATCGATGTGTTTGTATCTTCTGGTTCAGACTATAGTAACAGTTAATTTTGCAGTTAATACAAAAACTCTGCAGCCAGAATTCTGACCTGGGGGTTCTTGACCAAGTAGAAGAACTCCCATTTCTCCGATCGATAAAACTCTTCACTGGCTGCCAGTTTCTTTCAGGATCATTTAAAAATTCTGGTTCTTACTTTCAGATCTATTCATGGTCAGACCTTCCATCAGTGATCTGATCCAGACTTACACCCCAGCTCGGGCTCTGAGGTCTGTGGATCAGAATCTACTGATGGTTCCTGAACACGGTTTAGGACCAGAGGACTCTACTGACTCCTTAAAAAAAAATAGTCACTTTTTTTGTGCTTTTCCCTGATTTTCTGAGACTCCTGTGTTTGTCTCATGTTGTCTTGATCTTTTAAAGTTTGTATTTTAACTGTGTATTGTTTTTGATTGTTAAAGCGCTTTGTGAACCTGGTCTGGAAATATCTTTACAAATAACCTTCACTTACTTACATAATTTTTTGAAATGTCGTTGATACAGCTTATATTCAGTGGTACTCTGCGAATGTTGGAGTTTTACAATGATTTCAACGTTTTACCTATTTTGATGAATAATTGTTTCATCAAATGTTTAAAGCATGTTTGAGTTAAATTGATTTTTTAATTAATACAAACTCTTATCGTGGAGGTATGTGTGTGTTGTGTATTTCCTTCTTTATTGTGGTTCTTGTTTTCTGAAACCTCCAAAAGTTGTGCAAATAAGGGTTCTTGTTTAGTGTTTTTCTTGTGGTTGTGTTACTACTTTTTCACTTTGTGTGTCACGGCTCTTTTGTCAACTCCTGGGAGCAGCTCTTGTTCCCCGAGACTCTCTAGACGTAGATGTTGATGTCAAGACTGAACCCAGAGTCCATTGAAAACACTGCCAGTCACTTTATATGCCTTCTCAAGTGCTTTTTACACCATCCAAACTTTGTGCCGGATGGAAAAGGATCGTCTGGACTGAGATCTGGGGGGAAGAAACTGACAGACAATAGTAACTGAAGACCTTCACCAGCCTGTCAAGCGCTGTGGTCTGTAGACAACTGCATAAACTGAGTGATCGATTTACCAAACATTCCTGGCAATTTGCTGTTAAATCGTGAGGTTTTAAATCTTCTGGGACTCCTCTTTGTCTGGGATGTCTACGACTATTCTGTCCCTGCTGTGTTTATCAAGGCTCTTGCCGAAAACAATATCAAAACCTTTATTATTACATCAGGGTCAAGGTGACCCGAAGGCCCCGAAAACAAATATGTTTGTAGTATCCCTTTTGTTGTTTTGGTTAAAGGTCAAGGACCTCGCCGGCTTCCAAAAATACATATGCAGTTGTGGAGGTTGGTTCATCTTGACCCAGAGACAACACAAGGGATACCACAAACACATTTTTTTTCAGGCCTTCGGGTCACCTTGACTCTGAGATAACATGGGTTAAGAAACTTTTGTTGCCTTTGTGAGAAAAATAGAAAATCCATTGAGCCACAACAACATTGTGCTGTTCTATCCTTGTGTGTAGACGAAGAAACTACGGAAGTCCTCTGCTATTTTCAAAGGCATAAAACAGTGTACGCACTTGAACTGATCTTCATCCTTGTCCAGTTCATGTATTTTGAGATCAAAACTTTCCTGTGGCTTGAATTCTGCCATCCTGATCCAACTTCTGACGCCATGTAATGCATAGTTATATAGTGGCTGTTTTGTTTGCACCTCAGTAGCTACACATTGGTCGACAACAACGAAACACTTTGTCTTCATCTTCGTCCAAAAAGACACTTAAAAACATCCAAATCCCTCCATACTGCTCGTCTGTAACTTCCGTATTGGATTGAAGCCCTGACGCGAGGAATTGTCAGGAAGGAAACTTAAATAAGTCCAGTGTAGACAGTAGACCATATGCGCTCTGGAAGCATCCTGTTTGTATCGCTTGGTCTTAAAACTTAAATTAGTTGTGGTTAGAGATGGTCATTGGGTCGAAACAGACAACAGACTGGAATCTGCCCGTTTATGTAACTACAGTTCATCACTTGGGGGACATTTGAGTGGATGAGACTTCATGAAAGAGTTGATGATGTATCACGATACAGTGTCTTCATTTTGAAAGACCACTAGATGTCATTCTCTGCTCTAAAACCTTAGGATCTGATCTACTAATTCAACGAGACCTGGGCATTATTTTCAAACATGGAGAGACATCTAGTGTTCTTTCAAAGACACTGTATCATGATACCTCATCAGCTGTTTCATGAAGCCTCATCACCTGGTATCCATCTACGGGTCCTGCTAGCACGTGATTCATCAAGTCATTATATGTTCAGATATATTCTCAATTGTCCAGATAGCTTCACCCAGCACTGAGAACATAATGGCTTTTTAAAAATGATGTGGCAACAAATCACAGCCAGACGTCCTGGGGAAGAGGTCAAAATCAATCAGCCGCCCAGTGGCCTTTGACATTCAATAAACGTCAGCGGGTATTTATACGCGTCCAGTAACGGCAGAACCACATAACTGCAGATGACAAAATATGATAACAATTAGATGAGGGGGGGGGGGCACGGATGACTGGATAAATCCCGCCGCTGGCAGGAAATAGGAATCATGAGTTGGATGGAAGGGCGGGGTGAACATTAAGAAGATGGGGTGGGGGGGGGGGGGGGGTGCAGGTCTGGGACGCCGGGGACGAATAATCACGTTGATGTGGTCATTTACCAGCGAGCGTTGTTCATCCCACACAAATCCAAATGCCACCATCTAAATCCAGCCTTAATTAGACCTGTGCCGGGCGGCAGCGACAGGATGCTGAGGGGACCCACAATATTGTTGTTTACAATAACACCCAGCGCCTTGTTACTGTGAGTGTGTGACAGGGTGGAAAGGTCACACACATGAGACTCCATTATAGGAAAGAGATGAAACTCCGGCTGTGAAATTGAACCATCCGGCATCAAGGGCAAACTTCCCACAGCGGTGAAGTTTGAAATCCAGCGCCCGGCATTAATGTCGGGGAGTTATGTGGAGTTGGGGGTGCAATTTGTGTTGTTTTTGGTTTCCAAAGTTGTTCAACCGAGCGCCATGAGCCAATCACTGGAAGGCGTCCGTAAGGTTCCGACGGCAGCCCTGGACCGTGGATCCATGAAAGGCTCTGGAATTCTGAATTTCAGAGAGTTCTATTTTTGGAAGGGAATCTAAGCTTCTTTTTTTCATACGAGGCTGTCGAGGGGAACATGTTGAGAAATGATTTTCTGTACAGGCTGTTTTTGAAGTCGC
This sequence comes from Callionymus lyra, assembly GCF_982586985.1. Classification (NCBI taxonomy): domain Eukaryota; kingdom Metazoa; phylum Chordata; class Actinopteri; order Syngnathiformes; family Callionymidae; genus Callionymus; species Callionymus lyra. The sequence continues at coordinate 6,589,526 of NC_141821.1, forward strand.
TTTTCTCCGACGTGTTCCCAGCGATACAGTGTCACTCAAGTCAGCCCGCCTTCACTTCAACCACCCGTGATGTCACAGGCTCATTAGTTCATCATTAAGATTCACAGAAAATCAATAGAATTTGAGCCAAATTAGTAAAAATGTGTATATATATATATATATATATATATATATATAAGATAGTAGAGGTCCAGCATATGGTGTCACAACACGATCTGGAGTTTATAATCCATGCGTTTGTCTTCTCGTTTAAACTATTGTGACAGTATATTTAAGTGTCTAAACAAGAAGGATCTGTCTCGCCGGTAGTTCATACAAAACTCTGCAGCAAGCATTCTGAGCTGCTCTAGTAGAAGAACTCACATTTCTCTGATCCTTAAATCTCTTTACTGGCTGCCAGTTTCTTTCAGGATCAACTTTAAAATTCTGTTTCTTACTTTCAGATCTATTCATAGTCAGACCTTCCATCAGTGATCTGATCCAGACTTACACCCCAGCTCGGGCTCTGAGGTCTGTGGATCAGAATCTACTGATGGTTCCTGAACACGGTTCTGGACCAGAGGAGAGAAATCCTTCCAGACTGTTGCTCCTAAGCTTTGGAACCATCTCTGTGTTTGATGATCTACTGACTCCTTCAAGAAACATCTCAAGATACTTTTATTTGTGCTTTTTCTTCACTTTCTTTTTGCTGCTGTTTGTCTCTATGTTGTCTTGACCTTTTAAAATATTTTAACTGTGTATTGTTTTCATTGTTTAACCGCTTTGTGACCCTGGTCTGAAAAAGTCGCTTTACAAATAATAATTACTTACTTACTTACTTACTATTGACACGTCAAGATCCGCGTGTTAGTCAGTTTAAGTTTTAAAAAATAAACCTGTAAACTAGTGGGAAATGTTTGACTTTGAAGGTTGATCCATGTATACAACGCTCATATTAACCCGGTTAAATGTTGGGGACCTCTGTTACAGACCACCAATGCTCTCTGCAAATTGTCTTGAAAATGATCATATAGACTTTTGACATATCAGCTAGGGAGATCAAAGGTCAATTCCATCAGGTCAAAGGGCTTGGTTACCGTATTATTAGGACTAACAAGCGCATTTAAAATCCTCTCCAGAAATGGACATTGAACCATATGTATTACCATCTATATGGCGGTTCATATTCTGCGTGTTTTAATATATTGTAGCGTTCCTGACTGACAGGGCTACGAGACGCTCTGTAGTTTTTATTTGGTTTTTATCTGATGATGGAGGCCACAGACCTCCACAAAACACAGACATAATGTTCTCGTCTCACGATGTTAAAATCAGATACAATTGTTGGTCATTTTCTTCAGAAAAAGCCAACGTCGTGTTTGATTTTGTCTTTGTTAATCCACTTATGAGAGTTTCATGAAACAATTCAGGTCAAAAACCACTACATTGTGAAGCTCTAAAGATGAATCCACGCGCACTTTGGTTAAGTTAACATTTTTGAACATTCGGAAAAGGTCATGGTATAAACTGAAGGTAAAAATGGATTCAATATGTTCCTTCAATTAACCTTTTAAAAGATAATGTGCAGCTCCAATGGATTGACGAGCGTTATGTGATTCTAAAGATCAGACAGATGCACCGAGCACACAGTAGGTATAAGGAAAACGTCACTAACACAAACACACACACACACACACACACAAACACACACACAACAGTGGCGGCTGGTGAAAAACATTCTGGATGGGATGTTTTCAAATACATTTACCTGACCTGTGACATTAAAGAATCAGTCAATAATAGTCTAAACTAGGTCAATATTAGTAGAAATCAACACTTTAATCACTTTAAGCGAATGATGATAATAATGTTTATTATGATCCATGTTTGGACACGATTTATTCATACTCTGACACATCATACAGAATAAACTACATTATTTAAAAACTAAAGGTAAACTATTAACAACCTGTCGTCTGCACCAGAACATCAGTTATAAACTGTCTACACACTCATCACACACACACACACAAACACACACACTCACACACACACACACACACACACACACACACACACACACACACACACACACACACACACACACACACACACACACACACACAAAGACACTGCAAATAACAAATGATAATTTTTATGAAAAGTATTGAAATCAAAATGTCAAGAGCGATGATCGAACCCAGCATCGTCGAAGTAAAAAATATCAAGTGAGTCTTACCATGTGAGCCCCCCCCCCCCGAAATCATAGACCAAGCTTATATGTTACTTTTAATCTTCTGAAGACACTTTTATTCGTGCAGGCTTTTCCTTGATTCGCTGAGACTCCTGTGTTTGTCTCACTGTTGTCTTGATCTTTTAAGTATATATTTTATTGAGTATTGTTTTGATTATTTAAGCGCTTTGTGACCTTGGTCTAGAAAAGCACTATATAAATTTACTTACTTACTTCTGCATGTATGAGCCACAGAAACGTGACGTTACTGAGGAATGAAGACACAAACCAAGATTAAAATCAGAACTTAAATCAATGCAAATGTATGATAATTTGTAAAGTTAAAAAGGATAGATTATAACAAACCATTTAAATTAAATATAGAAAGATAATGTTTGTTTTTTTAAAACAGACAAATCAGTGGGTGGTCGGCCTCCCAGCGCCCTCTATGGGCCAGTAGTCATTGACACACACACTAACACACTCACTGGCAGAATGTAAAAGAACGACAGAGAAGTTAAAAAACAGAGAATTTGTCAACAAAAAAAAAGTTTAAAAAAAAGCTCGATAAACCGAGAGATTCTTCTCCAGGCTTGTGTGGACGTGGAGGAGGAATAGATCCTGGTTCTGGAGAATCAGTTGAAACAGGGATAGAGAAATAGGTTTGTAGGCAAAGATGTTGATAAACTACACAAAGACACACATTATTCTAAACATCCCATAATTACAAATGGTACATTGGGATTCTAGAAATGCAGCGTCACCTGGACCCGGTGCGAACACAAAGATGTAATTATGTCGTCTCAGTCCAGCGGTTATTATAACTGGACCGGCTAAATGGTGTTCAGAACCTCCAGGAATGCAATTTCCACGCGACTCCCCCGAGAGTCCTGGTCCGGTTTGTGGAAATAGGTAAACACACAGAACCGGTCAAATCCTCGGGGGGCAGTAGTGCCGGGAGAAACGAGAGGAACAACGCCACGATCAAACAGACACTCTGGCGGGGGTGCAGGGGTTTCATTTGAGAACCATGGACTCATTACTGCTTTTTAGTCGGTTTGTTTGAACAAAGTGTCTGAAAATGTAACTTTTAGATCTTTGCTCGAGGTTTACTTTAAAAAAAAGACAAATAAACGACTAACGTTTAAAATATAAAATCAGACTGAAGTAACAGGTTAGTGATGTGTTGATGAGGCTTCATGAAACATCTGATGAAGTATCATGATACAGTGTCTTTAATTTAGAGGTCACTAGATGGCGCTCTAAGTTAGAAAATCCTGGCGGGTAGTAAATCAGAGTCAAAAGACTATAGAGCGCCATCTGGTGGCCTGTATCATGACACCAGCTGTGTCATGAAGCATCGTTAACACAACACTAGTACAAGCACACACTGACCGATAAAAACTTTTTTGTTTTATTTATGGTTTCTGTCATGAGGCCGGTGTTTATCCTTGTTTATTTGTATTTGTGTCGTCTAGTTTTAGTCAAAGATGGATCTTCAGTTTGAGGCCACTGACCACTGCGGACTGTAAGAACATCTTTCCAGTTCCAACCTCCTACACGCTTCTACGACTTTTTTGTTAAAAGAAAACAAGTTGTATGTTGTATCATATAATTACATACAAAGATAAGAGTTAAATTATCTTTTCAAAGTGACAAATCTCATTTTAAAAGTCTGAAGAACTCTGGGAAATAAAAACTCAGGTGCTGTGTCTCAATTCACATACTTCTCTTAGTGCACTGGTTAGTATGCATCAGGATAGTGTACGTACTAACTAGTAACTAATTCTCCACAGATAGTTTGTCTCAAATCAAACTCTGCTGCTACGAACTAACAGGAAATGACGCGCAGCTTCTTAGCTACTATTTAACGATGATTTCAACCAGCTGTAGCAACACTATCGCCACCTGCTGGCAGAACATTTTTTTGTGATCAAGAAATATGAGAAACGAAATATTGGCGAAATATTTACGACGGTATCAGCAGTGAAGACGTGTCATACTCCTACTGCTGCTGAAAATGCACCTGTAAGTATATGAATATATATATATATATATATATATATATATATATATATATATATATATATATATATGTATGACGTAACTTCAGTTTACAACGTCAACGTCACTAAGATGGAGCCGTTTAGTGTAGTTTAAGTGTATCGATCCATACTCAGTTTTGTTGGTGTTTTAGTGACAATTAAGTGTGCA